>NW_013954310.1:0-3780 GCF_001266775.1 Austrofundulus limnaeus | reverse complement strand
GACCCCGGATAGGCGGAAGAAAATGGATGGATGGATGGATGGATGGATGGATGGATGGATGGATGGATGGATGGATGGAAGTCGTAATTTTATGAGAATAAAGTCGTAATATTGACGTGTCTATTTTCCGTTCCTCATTTCCTCCTTATTTTCCTCACACCTGCTGTACAGCCATGTGTGTCTGTGTTTTTAGTCTGTGATGACCTGGATCACTGTTAGATTAATATGCTTTCATCCAAATTAGCTACGTGACTAAATCCGTCAATGCATCCATTAATTACAATACGGCTTCAGTTTATAGTCATTTGTACAATAGCCAAGTCCTGCTACTGATAATTTGATGCTAATTTGCTAAAAGATTAACTATTTATTTTAAGCAATACTAAAGAACAACTTGACAGATTGCTCAACATTCCTCATTTTAATGCAATAACTGCATGCTTTTTCATGTAAAGACTAGAGTATTATGACTTTTTTCTCGTACTATTATGATTTTATTCTCATAATATTATGACTTTATTCTCGTAACTTGTAGTTGCGCTTTATTTAACATCTTAGTGCAACGTAAATTTCATCAGCTAAGTTGCTAAACTTACTTTTAAACACAAATCCTTCAGTCCGTGGTGAATTTCCAAACTGCGCCGACTCGTTAAAAAATAAAAACGCCACCCTCTTCATTTCTCTCTTTATTTTGCTGCCCACGCATTGAATCCTGGGATATCCTCGGCTGGTGAGCATTCACAGATGCATCCTGGGATTTCGAGAGTTTGTCGGCCGCATGATGAGAAGCCTTCGAATTGGGACAGCACTCGGCGCAGGGCAGTGACGTATGCGGCCGACAAATGCGCACTCATGAGGACCCAGCCCATGAATTGAGACACAGCCACTGAGAGCAAGTGAACGTTGCGCTCACCAGATAATTTATTCACCAGATAATTTAAAGACGGTCTATTCGGTGAGTTTACTCCAGGAGCTGCAAGCTGACGAACTATATTTGTCCCGAGCCCAGTTTAACGAGCCGCTGACCCGCATCGGTGCTGATATCCCCAGCCAGAACACCAACTACAGAAGATTGGTTTTAGCTAAAAAGCTTCTGTCTGTCTGTTTCAGGTTAGTGGGCAACATTTAGGAAACCGTCACGTGGAAAAATGAGTCTCTGATTGGTTGACGCAGTGCGTCAAGCAGRAAAAGTTCAGATTTTTGAACCAGAACATGCACATCAAATAAAAGAAAACTGTGTGGCTATCAAACTTGCATTCATGTATTTGCTCACCTCTGCGTGGGATGGAGATTGGAGCTGTGATGGAATGAAGCCTGCTTGTTGTTGCATGGCTGTGAGATGTTCTGTTACTCTGGGTATGATGTCCTGCTGATATGAAGTCAGGCTCCGTTGTGCTTCCATGCCTGGAGCTGGGTTTGCTGACTGTGTTCTGAATATCTAGGAACTTTAGTTCCTTGATATCCATGGCACTGCAAATAAATATATGGATACCTGATATTATCAAACTGACAATCTGTGGGAACATTTCTGTCCTATGCTAATTATTAATTCTTCAGAAAAAAAACATTAGAAAAATGCACAATGATTAACAGCACAAAGAAATTCTTGTAAAGAAAAAGAAAATAAATGACATGGAAATTCACCTTTGTCCTAGTTAAAGAAGAATCTGAAAAAAAATAAACTTAACCAAAAACAATGAAAAAGTGCTTTAAAAAAGAGAGAAACAAACAGAAATGAATGAAGAATAGTTTGAGTGAAATAAGTTAGGCACAGTTAGTATGAAATCAGCATTAGTTCCTCATAAAAGCATTTCATGATTATGATTGTAAACCATGACTTTCATAGTTTTCTGATTTTCTGGAGCAACCAGCACATACAGTTATCATCACTTGACATGATTTTAACCTCATGTTGTATGTTTTTGCACCATTCTTTCACCTAAAGTGTGTTGAGCATTTTAGTTCAACTATAGCTTTGTCATTACACACTATGTAACCATTCATATTTCTTCTTAAATACAGAAAGTAGTTGGAATTAATCCTGCCAACAGCACCAAAAAAAGTGACTGCAATTTTTAAAAGAAGCTTGTTGTTGTTGTTTGTAGTTTGATTTTGTTAGTTTGTAGTTTAAAAGAAGCTTTTCTTTGCATTAAAACACCTGCCACGACAGAGGATTTATTTATTTATTTATTTTTATCAGTCTAAAAAACCTTAAGATGTGTATTTCAAATCTGAAATAAATAAATAAATAAATAAATAAATAAATAAATAAATAAATAAATAAATAAATAAATAAATAAATAAATAATGAATTTGATGAAGTGATACATAGGAGTGTGTAACATTTTCTAATTAATTCTCTTTTATTTTATCTCATGTCTGTTTAATATATGGTATAAAGTCGTTTTTAATAGTCACTCAGGTACCCAGACTTTTCCTTGAGAGGGCCAAAATGAAGATCTATCTGAGGGCTGAGGGGAAAATGCAATAATACAATTGCTTGAAATGCTAATATTTTTAAGTAAAGTTCTTTTATTGTTTATGATTAAGCTAGCAGTGATTAGATTAAGCAGAGGCCCTTTTTTTCCCCCAGACTGTGCACTTGTAGAAAGGTTGATGTATGTTCAAGCAGCAAAGGCTCATGGRACATTTCATAAATTGCTCAAATATCAGTATTTGTAGTCATATAAAGTGRGCAAATCTACATGTGTGCTTCYATCTAATTTAAAGATAAAGTAAGCACCATGAGTGATGGGGGCCAATGGATGGAATGACTGTAAGGATAAATTCTGTGTTTTTACACAGTTTGGTGGTCCCATTTTGGGCACCTCTGCTATAAATAAAAGAAATCTAATGGGCATGCATGTGACAGATGAGCGAGTAGTGGAAGCCTCTGTCATTACCTGAATGTGACCTCAGGAACAGGACACCTGACTCCGTTATGATAGGGCTGTTTCAGGGAGATGGTTTGACTGGCTCCATCAACAGATGACACCTCTCCCTGGTAAACTCCCAGCGTCAGCCCGCAGTTTATAGACACAACACTGCCCAACCAATCTGCTGCCATCCTGCTCACTGTGAACCTGCAGGGACAAAGAGAAGTTARATTAGGTGTTCTAATGACCTGGAACGTGATGTATTCAGCTGTTAAAACACATATTTTACTCTACATATATGTTACATATAGTTTTGTAGTGCCGTTTAGAGTTTGTCTGAATGTGTATTAATCTTGAATCTGTAAAAACAAATCCTGGAAGCTTTTGTGGTTCTGATGAAGGAGCTGTACCGAGATATGTAAGTTTCGGTTGTATAAATTTTGAATAAGTCTAAGACAAATACGAGATGCGTGCAGCACAATTACAGTAAATACACAAACAAATCAAATCATTGTTCAAACAAATCACTATCGGTAATATCATTTGGAGGCTACGACAGCTAGGCTAACATTAGCTTCGGCTCTGCGATTTATTTTCATCCAGACGGAGAGCAGTTTWTGAGATGTTAAATAATCCAGCTTCACTGTTTCCACTTTACAGCACACTGATTTACCTTGTAGAGAAGTCTGTAAAGAGAGGCTGAAGTCCAGCAGGGCCAAAGATGCTGCTTTGTCTGTGCTGTTGTTCAGCGTCGCCGCGTGACGTCACTTCCGCTTTCTTCCACGTTGGTTTGTTGTGATTTTAGAGTGGGCGTGTTTCTGTATGACATTTTACTCTGTGGTCTGAAGTTAAAGTACAGAAAGAGAGAGGTTGGTTTTAGATTTATGGACATAGTTTATATATA
>NW_013954309.1:46333-49034 GCF_001266775.1 Austrofundulus limnaeus | reverse complement strand
ACGCTGTTTTCTGGATTTGACCGTACATCAGGTTTCAGTAAGAAATCCACACAAGTCTTTGTACATGAGGCCCCTGGTGTCCTGCTGAGGGATCAATGAGTTTTGATGACAAGCTGCCTTTAGAGGCTTGTTGTGAGGATCAGTGTGTCATCACTCACAACACACAGCATGTGTCTGTCCGTCATGTTGGAGTAATCTTAGTAATGTCACCAAAACAGATAATAGATAATAGACAATTATTAAACTTTTTTTTTTATCATTAGCACTGTTGAAGGCCTTGTCTGATGACCTTAAAGACCCTGATGTTTTGTAAAAGTATGTTGTCTTCCTCAGTGTCTGAGTGTTAGAAGTAAACAGTCATCAGGAGTTCCTCACAGCTGGGATTTTCTGTCTGTGTGTTCTCAGATCTGAAGAGAGAGGCCAGCATCTGCCACATGCTGAAGCACCCTCACATCGTGGAGCTGCTGGAGACCTACAGCTCAGACGGCATGCTCTACATGGTCTTTGAATTGTGAGTCTTCACCTGACATGAATCCCACCAGGTCACTTTAAAACCACACACAGGACAGGACGGGCTCAGGTGGAATGTYCTGCATGTGGGGGGTGACAAGTGGCTGATGTTGTGAAGTTTTCTACAGAATGTGAARATGAGTGAAGCGGACAGGAAAGGTAGTCACACAAAGTGTAATCAGCTCCTGTATGAAGGGCTGCAGTAAGAAACAATGTGTGGACAGATGTGCAGTTCTACATGTTTGAAGGGGAAAAGATCAGATTTCAGACAATCCCTGAGCTCCCAGGCCTACATGAGATCTTCACTTTCCCTCTTCTTCCACAAATAATTCCTTTATCATGTAATTCTGCTACGACTGAACAGGCAAACACACAAACTACACACATAGCTSTATCACATGTTTGTTGCAACAGCAGGAAACTGTGAAGGAAATGTAAGTGAGCTTCATTTATAGAGATTTGTCATGTTTTCAGAGGGTTTTGTGCACACTGTTTCCTCACACACTAACGCACACAGCAGCTGTTCTCAGAGCGCTGCAGCTGTCTGAGGCTGAACTACATCAGTGAGTTAATCCACACGATGTTCTTGTCTCTGCCAGGTTTCAGTCTAATCAGCAGCAGAGTGCAGACAACAGGCCATGCTGCAGCTTGAAGTGCCACAGAGGCTGAGCTGATGATGATGATGAAGAGTAGGCTGAGAGAAACTGGCAAACTAATTATGAGAGACAGTATGAAGAGTGTGACTGCTCCAATCTGCTGTTTGTGTGTYGTTTTCATCTCTAACAGCTTTATTGGTCACTTTGATGTGCACTGAGGAGCTGACAAACTCTGATTATTAGAGCTGTTCTCGTTAATGTGGATGACTCTGCAGGGACGTTTACATGCAACAATGTTAAGTCTCATTATTGCAGCAACAGCTTCCTGTCCTGAAAACAGTTCAGGCTGTGGAGCAACAAGTAGAGCTTTTTGTGTCTGAAAGGACAGAAATGAACTGTGACTTTAAACCTGCACTCACCAAGCTTTTCAAAATTAACTCCTTTTACACAAACATTCATTAAACATAATGACATAAAATAAAATTAATGTGTCRCATGTTAAAAACTCAGAAGTTCCTTTAACTTTATCACAGTATGTGTTATTTGGGAGAAAATTAAGCACCTTACATAACTGCTTAAAATACTATTTTTAATATTTTTTACACAATAAACAAGAAATGTCTCAGTTCAAAATAAATAAATCTAATTTAAATGGTAACGCTTTCTTTTACAGTACCCTTATTACCATGTAATTACGTGGTAATTAGGGTACAGTTTCACTATAATTGTCTGCAGTAATGTAGCACTTATCTGGTAATTTATTACAATTCACTATGTAACACCTAAATAAGTAGTAGGTAATTTGGACAGTTTTAAAGTTATATTTTATTGCAATTAACCACTAACCCCAAAATTTAGCTGCATTCTTTTGGTTATAAATATAGTGTAGATTTACTATTGAATACTAATTTGATGGTAGTTACCCAATAAAGGTAGTTTTACTAACAGTAATTTTTTTTTCTTTTGTACCCAATAAGGGTACCGTAAAAAAAGCGTTACCATTTAAATGCCATTTTTATTATTATTTTAACTCCTTAAGAACCTTTCATRAATTTAAAACCAAACTATATTATTTAGGTAAAACAAAAACAACAAAACATGAATTTAGACTAATTTTAGCTTTTAGTTTTTTGTTAGCTTATTTAAGCTTTTAGCAATGGTTTAGCTTGCTTGCTCTTSCTTGTTTTTGTTTGTATTTTTTTTGCTACATTTCTACAAAGTTTAATCTTTAGCTGCATTTTTGCTTATTTTAGCATTCAGCTACAGTTTTGCCATTTTAGCTTTTATACAGTTTAGCAGATTTTTGTTTTTAGTTACTGTTTATAGCTTAAGTTCTGCTTGTTTTATCTTTGACAGTTCAGTTTCAGATTCTTTAACAAATTTCAGCAAAAGCATTTAGCAGTGAGTGTTCATGCTGCATCTCTACAATTTATTTATTTTTTTACATAAAGATTGTGAAGTTCCTGGTTAAAGTACCCCAGGCTGCACTGATACTTCTTTTTTCTGCTGCTTCTATCAGCACTTCCATATAACCCTAGAACTCGATGTAAATATCCATCCATCCATCCATCCATCCATCCATCCATCCATCCATC
>NW_013954309.1:43914-45333 GCF_001266775.1 Austrofundulus limnaeus | reverse complement strand
TTATTATTATTTCTGCCTGGATTACTGAGATGCATCAGGACATTTAACCAGCATTATTTCTGCTGAGTATTTTCTAAAAGAAAGACTTTGAAAAACAGCTTTTTATTTGTATAATGAGGAATAAAATGCCTACAGAAAAAACAGTTTTTTTTAAAGAGACACTCTACTTCCCTGTTTGGATGGTTTTAGTTTCTCAGTCCGTTCATGTAGCCCAGCTCTGTGCAGCTCATAGTGACTTTAAGGTGAAAGTTTTTGTGTTTTTTGCCCTCTGGGTTGTCTGTCAGGTTAATGCCATCCTTGGCTGCTCTGTGAGTTTTAGTAAACAACTCTGTCTCAGCTTACTGCATCAGCTTTTCATTTGTGGCATTTTCAGGGGTTAAGATGTTGATTCTGTAGGAACAGGTGTAGATGAACTGAGACTATCTGACTTACTGTAACTGCCCCTCAGATAGATATTATTTATTACTGTGTGTGTCTTCTGAAGACAAAAGGGGAATAAACACGTATGAATGCAACGTTTTTGATTTTATGCTTTTTGAATTATCACCCCCCCCCATTTACATTGTTAAACTGGATCATATTTATGTTTATTTTGTGGTTATTTTGTTGACTTGTGGTCAAATTAAAATTGTATTTAAAATTGTGAGACACCAGAATAGAAAGGATGAATAACACACTGTAACTGTTTACTGCTGTTGTGTGTTTGTTTGCATCATAAGTCAAGGAAACAGGTCTTTTAAAAAGAAAACCTACAGCAATCAGCCTGTTACTTTTAGATCACACAATCAGATACACAATTTGTTTGTTTGTTTTTTTTTCTCAGTAAGAGGAAGAAGATTTCCTAGAAGTTGAGCTGTAAACCATGTGATAATTCTAACAGACGTGCTGGACTGGTTATCTTGAAACATGTTAGAAACAAATAATCAACTTATTGTGTTTGATAAATAACATGACTAATCACAAAAACATCAGAAAGTCCCAACATTACTTGAAGGGATGAACATTGCTCAAAGTTTTAAAATAAGATCACATTGTGTTGAGAAAACCTTTCTAATAGATTGTCCTGTGAGATCTCACAAGATGTGTTAAAGCGAAGTGCATCTCTCGGTCTCAGCTCCCACACTAAACTTTAGCTCAGATTCTGTTAAACTGACTGACAGAACACCATTGTGTGCATTTTTAAGGCTGCTTATTTGTGGTGGTCACTTTGAAAATGTGTAACTCTAAAAGTGAGTCAGTTGTAAATGTGTGTCTGGTGATTCAGCCTCAATTTTAATGAAGTTATGGTGTTGTGCAAAACATAGATAAAAACAGAATGTGATGATTTACACCAAAATAAAACACACTTGATTTGATTTGATTTATTGATTTAACAGGAAAAGATTACTAAAAATCAAGCCTGACTCAGCATAACTGCTG
>NW_013954309.1:41414-42914 GCF_001266775.1 Austrofundulus limnaeus | reverse complement strand
ATTTGAACAAATACACACAAAAACATCTAAATTAGCWCAGAAACAGTACTATATAACATTTTAGACACATTCTAGACAGTTTATCAGCTAAAAAAGTTAATTTTGGGGTAAGTTAGTCTTTAAACTCTGGCCTGAGATGATGTGGGTCAAATGTCTGTCTGTGAACACAGCAGCTTGTTCCTGCAGCTGCCTGCTTCATAGCTTACTTCTTTTTATTTTAGCACCATCATAGTACCAAGAACATGCTTTTAATGAAACATTTTTAAAGAAATAAAAATAAAAGCTGCTTATGAGAAGGGTACAACATATTTGGTGTTCTTGTAGCAACAGTATGTTGATGATGTTCATTAAGACGTATTTTTGCTCTCCTTAGTACTCCACATGTTCACCTCCATCCACCCTTTTCTTCAGTGTAAACTGCTTCTTTCTGTTTTTTAATGTTTTATCTGTACTTTTGTTGT
Source organism: Austrofundulus limnaeus (assembly GCF_001266775.1). Lineage (NCBI taxonomy): Eukaryota > Metazoa > Chordata > Actinopteri > Cyprinodontiformes > Rivulidae > Austrofundulus > Austrofundulus limnaeus. Next base: position 42,453 of record NW_013954309.1, on the reverse strand, counting down.
CTGCTTTGTGTTGGTCTTTGTGGAGTTGTGAGGGAGACACAGCAGCAGATGTGTGGGGGAGGCACATTACAAGTTAGTTTGGTCCTTCTGAGCCTCTTTGTGGAAACTACACATCTAAAGGAACTACACTTCATCCTGAAGTTGTCCTAGTACACAACTCACACACACCTTCAGCACATTACAGGGAAGTCCCTCATTTAAAATTTAAACACAATAACTGAACAAAGTTTGTGACACTAACATATTAAATGTTTATAGGTCATTGTTTCACGACATTAGTTCTACAAACAATGCTTGTGTTGTTAAAAAACGTCATGTTTTGTTCACCCCTACATTAAAAGTCGTACCTGAGACAGGATGTCTGAAAGGTTGAGGTCCAGAAATGAGACGAGCAGGAAGGACCAGAGCTCACAGGTCTTTGGTCACAACCACAGAAATGTTAAGAGGAAGTGACAGAAGCTGCTTCATGTTAAACACGCAGTAAATGTCATGTTTCACATGTACTGGTACACATATACCTACACTGAGAAACTCACAGCACTTTTAACACAAGCATGASAAGTTCACCTTCAAAACCACCAAACTTCAGGTTAATGGTTAACATGGTAACTGAATAAAACTGTTTGTTGTTTCTTCTGTAAGTGGTTCAGAATGAAAAGTGCAGAATTTAAAAATGTTCACATTGAGTTCCTTCATTCAGGCACTGATCTGGACAAAATTATTTGTTACATTGAAACAATCTTTACACAAGTTTGTATAAATACATGACTGGGGCAGATCTGTTGTTGTTGTTATGGGAACCTGTCAYAATGTGGAGGTCTTTAAATATTTATATTTAACTGGGGTTTAGGCTCACATTGGCTTCATGCTGCTCACACCTCAGTGTGTGGGGAGGACACTGTGGTTAAAACTCTTCACATCACCTCTCAAATCCACACTGAAAAAAATAACTTGGAAGATTTACTAGAAAAAAATCCTGTAAACAATTTGCATTAATGTTTAAGTAAATTTAAATGCTACAAATTCATGTAATATTTAC
>NW_013954309.1:34520-40697 GCF_001266775.1 Austrofundulus limnaeus | reverse complement strand
GGTGTGTTGGAGCTAGAAGACCTCTAAAACATGCAGGATAGTGGCCCTCGAGGACTGGAGTTTGACACCCCTGACCTACATTATGTCATCAAACTATTGCACACCAACAAATGTATTCAAGCAAAAGAAACCAGACAACTTCTGTTTTATTTCCACCATGTCTTGTCCTCTCCTTGAAAAGTGAAGCAAGGGAATGAGGAGCAGCAGCCTTTGTGTGTGCATGCAGCCTCAGTTTTAGTCCAGAAGAGTAGAAGTTACTTCATATATTCATGTTTTTAATTTAAAGTTTATTCATTTAAAAACAACACAAATTCAACATACAACAAAACACAAATCACAAATTAAATGAAATGAAAGGCAGCAGAAGAAGAAAGAATCTTATAATCTCTGCCCCTTTTTCACAAACAAACAAATTCAAAGAAAATATTCTTCAGTTTACAAAATAATAATTTCCTATTAAAAAACACAAATTTTCATACAATAAATACAATATCAAAATAAAATGCAAGGCAGCAGAAAGAAGACAAAAATCCTACAATATCTGCCCCTTTTTAAAAAAGAAAAAATTAAATAAACAAATTAACCCTTAAATAATAAAAATAAAACAAAACAAAACAGCAATAATCCTCATCGAACAAATTATGAGTACATATTGTTCTTTTTCATATTTTTTTTCAATAAATCAATTTTAATCATTTTCTTAAACATAAACATTGATCTGGCATTTTTAACAGCACTTTCCAGATTATTCCATAATCTTATTCCCTGAAATGACGCACATCGTTCCTTTAAACTGGTTTGAAATTTACTCTTCACAAACATCTCAATCCCATTAAGATTATAACTGTTCTCTCTTTAACAAAACCTGACTGGATGTTTACAGGTTATATGTTCTTATGAGCCTTATACATGACCTGCAATATATTATAATCTAAAACTCATAAAATTTTAATAACCTCAACTGAAAAAACAATATGTTTGTTGGGTGACTGTAAGGTTTTCTGGTTATAATTCTTACAACTCTTTTCTGTAAAAGAAAAATGGGATTTGTAATCATTTTTCATGCCTTCCTCCAGATTTCTATACAATAAACTACGTGTGGAACAACTAATGTGTTATACAACATATACAGTGATTTATCATTAAATAACTCTCTTACTTTATATAATATTGAAATAGATGTATCTATTTTTATTCTTAAATTATCTATATGGGCTCTCCAGGTCAACTTTTCATCCATGATAACACCCAGAAACTTTGCTTCACTTACTCTACAAATTCCAACATCACCGACTTTAAATGGAACATCAGTAGTTTTCTTTCTTTTGATAAATATCACATGTTTATGTTCTGTCCAGTAAAAGCACTTACCGTATTTTTCGGACTATAAGCCGCGACTTTTTCCCTGAACTTTGAACCATGCAGCTTATAGTCCGGTGCGGCTTATATGTTAATGTTCGCGAGTTTTTTTTTTAAATGGCGGGTGCGGCTTATAGTCCCAAAAATACGGTAAATATTACTGGTAAAATAATATTAGCATTTACTTTTTTGTACAGTAATATTTATATATAATATAATGTGTATCGTTTATTTAATCAATTCTAGCAGTTTGGAGATTTAGATATTTTTTGTAAAATTTAAAAGAATAATTGAGTAAAAGTTTGTTTTTTCAGTGCAGTTAATGTCTCCATCCCTCCGTACACTGAAACTAACAAGTCTTTTGAAAACAATGACTGATTACAGCAGACGTCTGAAGAAGGGATTAGTTTGCAGGACAGGAGATCCACCCTCAGACCAGGACCTTGTGGGTTTGAGATAGAGTTTGTTGACTGGAGCAGTCAAAGTTCATGAAAATGTCAACATGTTAAAAGTCATTTTAAAATAAGAAGTGGTCCAGGAATATTTTATTTGTGTTAATCTATGAAGTCCTTCCAAAACCTGGCTCCCCAGTGGACGTGGCAACGTCTCCTTCCTCCAGATGTTCATGTTTTTGATTGACACTTCCTGTTGTTGACCAAACCATTTGTCTTCTCTTCGAATCTTCCTGGTTGAATCTTAAAAGTCTGCGTGTTTCACAACGAAAGGTTCTGTCCAACAGGAAGTACATCATGGGGTCAGTCGAGCCTCTCAGAGCAGCAAGAAGGAGCAGAGCATTCTTTACCTGAGGAGAGAGGAAGAGATGATGTGATCTGTGTCAACCTGGAGGTGAAGACACACAGTCGACAGGAGGTCACCTCAATGTGGATGTTGAGAGGATGACATCTGCACTGGTCAGATCCAGAGTAGTGCAGCAGGTCAGGCTGATCACGGATCAGAGTGATGAAGATGGGTTTGTAGATGTGGAACGGCAGGAGACAAACTGAAAGAACAATCTGCAGAAATGTTGTTCAAACAAATAACCAATGAAAATTACTGTATAATAAAAGGCAATCTTTCAGGTAACACCTCTTTAGGAATCCAACAGTTAATAACTCTTTTTAAGTATTTCTGTCAAATTCTATTTTAACTGCAATTAATAAAAAATGTTTGTTTTTTGTTACGCTGCRTTCCCAAAGATCCCCCCAAAAATAACTTTAAGTTGTTTGTTTTGTGTTCGCACAACACAAGAACATTTTTGTGCCAGAATGATTCAAACAAGTACATCTTAAAACTGACGTTAAAAAATATTTCAAAGAAAAGTCTTAGGAACCTTACAACTTTTAAAGGATTTAAAACAGAGTGAGTAGGGGGTCTCTGCAGAAGGTTTGGTCCTGTGGGCGGAGACATCCCTGCTCGTGATTGGCGGAGGTCTTGATGTGGGCGGAGATGGCCCGAGACGTGATTGGTCAGCTTGACGGTGGGCTTTGAGGAGTCTGGAGGCAGCGGGGTGTAAGAAATATTCGCGTTCAAAGACTGAAGCCATTAGAAAACCACCAATGTTAAATAATATAATTGTTAGACGGGATAAAACCATACAAAACCAGAATTCTGGAGTGAGGATTTAATGCCATTCAGATCTGACAGGAAACCACGCACTGCCGGCCAACCAGGAAGTCGATCCATTTATACAGAGTCTTCAATGCCCGTGTTCGCCCCCTACTGACCTACGGCTGAATCACGGGCATTCAGACACAATTCTTCCCTGATGTTCTCATAACGGATAAATATGTGTTGTTATAGATATTTCGGACATGTAACTAATATCAATCAATACTTTATAGATTAAACATTATGCAAAGGAAAACCTAAAAATATAGTGTTGTGCTTTTAACATCAGTACTAATCTGTAAAAACTATAAATTTCTTCAGGGGAGGAGCTTGATCGAGTCGCGCAGGAAGCAACGTTTTTTTAAGATTAATTTGAGTTATAACTTGAGAACGGAAAGTGCTAGCTGCATGAAATTTGAACATCATACATGTGAAAGGATGTGTAACAATATGGCTCTGTTAAAACATCCCTAACCAGCCTGTAAAAAGATCGCTAAAATCAATATTTTTTACAGGCAGGTTAGGGATGTTCTAACAGAGCCATATTGTTACACATACTTTCACGTGTACAACGTTCAAATTTTGTGCAGCTAGCACTTTCCTTTGTCAAGTTATGACTCAAATTAATCTAAAAAATACATGTGACTTCCTGCCCGACTCGACCAAGCTCCTCCCCACTGCCTCCAGACTCAAACCCCACCGTCAATTCGACCAATCATGTCTCGGACCATTTCTGCCCACATTAAGACATCAGCCAATGACGATTTGGGTCGTCTCCGCCCACAGGAAGAGACGTTCTACAGAGACCCCTGCTTGAACAAATTAGGCTTCTGAAGCAACTAAAAAATATATAAATTTTGATTGAAGACTTACGTAGTGCTGTAGTTTCCTTCAGAGTTGTGGAATTAAAAGAATGTGTGTTTAAGCCGGTAGTCACCTGTATGACGACGATGTTCCTGAAGACCCTTGCCAGCAGGCTCTGTGAGGTGCTGATGCTTGTGTGGAGGCGTGATCGTCTGATGTGCCTCAGCACTGTCATGTACGACAGCAGCACCAGCAGGTAGAGCACAAAGAACACTGTGATGGTAGCAATGCTGAGAGTCATGGACACACTGCCGCCCAGCTCCACTGGAGGGCTGTAGCACACATCCACACAACCATCGTCCGTCATGTCTCCATCTTTGGTCTTCATAGCCTCGTTCACAGAGTAATAAACAGTGGTTGGCACAATGGCTCCCACAGACACCAGCCACACTACGGCACAAACAGCGTTGGCGAAGGACACCTGTGTGAGGCTCTTAAAGAAGCCGTGAGGCAGCAGGGTGATGCAGTGACTCTCTCTGGAGGCGTGCGTGTTTCGGATGAGCACTGCGAAGCGGCTGAGGGCCACCCATGTGAGGATCAGAAGGCTGATGTAGATGTTGATGTGGAACACCGGCGTGATGCCGTGCAGGACGATTTGACACTGGACACTAGTCAGACTCCAGGTGGAACCCCTGGAGAAGTAAGCTGCCAGGAATGGTGTGACCACGGCCATCAGCAGGTTGGAAATGCTCAGGTGGGCTAAGTAGATGTGGGTGGGGGAGACGGACGAGATGCGGCGCAGGAACACCCACAAAGACAGAGCATTGCCGGGCAGAGCAGTGATGAAGAGGAGGRTGTAGATGGAAGGCAGGAAGTAGCTTGTTGCAGCAGTGGGACAGAGGGAGAAGGAGGCGTTACCAGGTGGAGGTCTGAATGAATGGCTCTCCATTTGATCTGTAAAAACAGAAACACCACTGAGGTTTATTCTTTTAACAAAATCTCAGAGCTTGGCCAAAAATTACATGGATTTTCCCCATTTCCCATTTTGAATGTTTACAAATTTCACTGTTTTTTTTTACTCAAATTTATTTTACGTCTCACACAGGGTTTCTGCAGGTCCTTACAAAGCATTAAAAGTCTTTGAATTATCTACCTGTTTTGCTGTGCAGGTGCATGTTATTCCACTATGGCAAATGCCCTCGACCAGAGGAGCCCAAAGTGGGGCCTGCAGGTCAAACTTGGCCCACCAAGCCAGTTGGTTTGKCCCACCAGCAGTTGTCTTGGCTACTGGGATGTATTCACTTGTTTAATGTAGAAACACTATTTGCACTTAGTCATTCCAACTATTGGTCCAACTATATAAAGAGCTGTARTGCTGACAGTCTTAACTCACAACACTTACTTTATCATAGAGTTATATTAACAGTAAACATACAAGTAACTACAAGAGACTTTAAGATTAGATTTAAGCACATATCTACATTTGCATACTAAGACCACAAATACACTAATTTTAATTTATGAAAATCCTCATGAGACTTTGGTGCTCGAGTGTACGTCAAATTTTCTGCATGTCCATTGGCTAACAAAAAAAAACAAACAAAAAAATGTGGGCCACCATATTGCCTGCTATCTTAATCACAAAAAATAAAACAACTTTACTTAAAAAGTATTTGCAGTTCATTTATTATATTGTTGCATTTGGCCCCCAGCCTTCAGATCGATTTACATTTTGGCCCTCCCAGGGAAAATGTTTGGGCACCCCTGCCTTAGACTAAACTTCCATTCTTYCTCTAACTATTCTAACTATTCATACTTCCTGTACTATTTGAGAACAAAAATATCTAAATCTAAAGTAGTACTGTATAAAGTCAGGGAGTTATTCAGTGACAAAGATCTGATTGTGTTGTACTGTTCATTAATTGTTCCACATTTAATTTACTGTGTTGAAGTCTGGAGTAAAGCTTTGTTAACAGAGACACTTGTTTTTATCTAAAGAGGATGGAAATGTTTGTGAAGACATATTTTTGTACTTGCTTGAAAGAAAGATGTACTTTAATCCAGAGTATAGTTTAATCCAGGGTATAGTTTAATCCAGGGTATAGTTTAATCCAGGGTATAGTTTGATCCAGAGTATAGTCTAATCCAGAGTATAGTCTAATCCAGAGTATAGTTTAATCCAGGGTATAGTTTAATCCAGAGTACAGTTTAATCCAGAGTGTAGGATTATGGAATGGTCTGGAAGATGATCTAAAAATGCCAGATCTATGTCTATATTTAAGAAACAGATAAAAGCAAGTTTTGAAGATATATGAAAAGTAAATGTGAAGCTATTTGATTTGTTGTTTGAGTTGATGCTTTTATGTTGTTTTTAATTTTTATTTTATTTTTTATTTTATGTTATAA
>NW_013954309.1:31976-34510 GCF_001266775.1 Austrofundulus limnaeus | reverse complement strand
CTTCTTCTGCTACCTTTCATTTTATTTTGATTTGTATATATTTTTTGGTTTATTTTTTATTATTGTTTTTTAATATTTTAATGAACTAAGCCAAAACTGGAGGCCATGTTCCCAGTTCTTTTTCTCTTTAGAAACTAACCCTGACACAAAGCCTCGGCAGAGAGAAACAAAAGACACCAGTTTTCATCTAACTGAGCTGKTTTTCCTCCGCAGGAAGAATCAGATTAGACTCTTGTGCTAACGAGCTAATCTTTGGCCTGAAGGGTCACGATACCTTCAATCCACCAGAGTCCAATGAAGTGAGGGAAAAATTATTAGGATTGAAAACATCTGCTCCTAGACATGTCAAGATAAGTGTTTGTATTATCAGAGGAGTTATAACRATAATCTCTGAACCTTCAACTTTTATTTTCTCACTACCTATGAAAACTGGCAGAACTGGGGATCAAAACTCATTTTCAAATTTTTGCCCAATTTCGTTTTTTCCATGTTTCTCAAAGGTCTTAGAGAAATTGGTATAAAAAAGGATCAGTTTTAATTAAAAATAACATTTTGTACAATTATCAGTATGGCTTTCACAAAGATCATTCTGCTTGTTGAGCTAACTGATTCATACCACCTTAAACAATGATGAATTTGCCTTTGGGGTATTTTTATACCTTTCTAAAGCCTTCAGTACAGTCAATTATGAAATTTAGCTTTTTATTAAGGAGCATGAATCCAGACTGAACATGATTAAATATGGAGTTCCACAAGGTTCAATATTAGGACCATTATTGTTTATTATATATATAAATGATTTTGCTTCTGTATCTTTTTCTACATTTGCATTGCTTTTTGCAGATGATACCAATCTGTTTATAACAAATAAAAGTATTACTATTTTATAAGCCCATTTATATCTAGCCTTATATGGTGTTTTTGGGGTGGTAATTATGTTAATCTCCTCTCACGTGCACGAGCAGCTGGATAGAACAGGTGAATTTACGCAGCTCATTTACACACTTTTCCTGAAGATAGAAGAGTTKGTTGAATCTGACGTGACATGTTCGTACGAACCCTTTGTACGAACAAAAGTARGAGAAATTTAGGAGAAGAATACGAACATGTTCTTACATGAGGCTCACTGTGTAAGTTTTGATTAAATTCTGAAGATGAAAAAATTAAACCAGTGGTTCTCTCTGCCTGTTCAGCAGGGACGTGCACAGATAGACGTCAGGTGGTGCTTGAGCACCTGCCCTTTTCCCTCCAGACCATCCCTGTCGAACCCGCCTTTTTTTGTTATGCTCCATCTGTCGCCCTTGGTTGCACTTCTTATTAAATGTACAACTATAATGGCAACAGTATTAATATTATTAATAATAATATTGCCCTCACACCCTCCCTTCACCATACACACGTGTGCTAACCCTTGGTGAACTCTGACATGAGGAGAGCAGCTGCAGCAGCTCCTCTTCTCTCATCCACACAACAGAGGACAGTTATAACCAGCAGGTAATTTACCTGCAGCCCAGGTAAACTGTGCAGGACTGTCTCACATGTTTCACTTGTCCCGGTGTCGCACAAGTTCAAACAAAGTCCTGCATTTGACTGATCAAATTATAACAAGACATAAAAAGAAGAAGAGTACCGATTTAAATACCGTTTAGGAACCAGTACCGCTTTGAAAGTATCGATTTAGCACCGGTATCAAAATAAACCCTTTCAGTACCCAACCCTAGGACCAGCTGAGCCGGGTCTTGTTGTGTTGGACCACCTACACTGTAAACAAGGTGAGCTGAAACCAGAGGACTCGTGTCAGATTCTATGAACTCTGACCTCTTTCGGCCAAGAAGTGAAAGATTTCTTCCTTTCTTGATATTTATTTACTTACATTTTTAAAATCAAAATCCTTCTTCTACCAGTGGCAGACATGCTAATCTTCACTGCACTCTGTATCCACCTGTGCTGGATGCTGACTATGGACCTCAGGCTGGTAATTATCTCACATGAGATCATCTGAGACTCAGTGAGGAACATCCTGGACCAGAATTCCTCTAGTGGGAGGAGTAAGGCCTCTGGATAATAAGTAACAACTGTGCAAACCAAAACCTAACAGAGAAGTCCAGAGGACATGGCACTGACCAAAGAGCACCTGCAACCTTTCTGATGTACACAGGTTATGGGCCGGTCAGTAAGACCCCAGAGAATAAAGAAATACAAACAGTGGATCATTCAAGTTCCACATTTTACATTTCTATCTGACCACAGCCTTACAAATCCTGAAACGTAATGTTTTGATGAAAAACTTTTAAGAAGTGATTTAGATCCTCTGGACGAGTTACTCAAGTTTAGTGAAACRTTTTGTCTCTTCCAAGAGACTTCTTCAGTCTGAGGAGTTTTCAGATAAAAGGACCATCATCACCATCTGCCTAAAAAAATTTCAAAAACATCTGCCTGATTATCATTGTTTACAGGGGGCGGAGTCATACCTGCAATAACAGCATTGTAGGAGGAGGACAACTGGACACGAAGGCCTCCACCTCTGTTTAATG
>NW_013954309.1:28178-29847 GCF_001266775.1 Austrofundulus limnaeus | reverse complement strand
GTCCTCCTTCAGAGACTGAAACATCACGGTCCAGGAAAATCAACCTGCCATTTTTAACATCTTCTAAAGTGCTAAATCCACCATCAAGAAATCCATATGGGACATGTCTAAATCCACCAGGAGCAGGACGTCCTCACAAACTGAGARACTAGATGGAGAAWAGTGAGAGAGGCCACCATGACACCTGTGACCATCCTGAAGGAGTTTAAGTGTCACCATGACGTTTTAGACAACTTCTGCCAACTTGTGAAAAATTKAAAGACATCTCTGTTGATTATGGAATTGAAAAAATCAACTGGAAGCTTCTTGTAGGTGTGTACATACTGTAATTTAACAAAATGATCAAATATACAACTTCTATTATCAATTTAGACATAAAAACATTAAGTTGTGTAGTGTACCAGAGCCTTATAGGATAGACTGAGCTACAACRGTAGTCCAGGTTTTTCATCAGTCTAAGCTTCACTGAAGAGTGGCAAAAAAAAGACGCTCATAAAAAATCTCAGATTAAATGTTTAACAGAGTTTGTCAAGTGAGTTAAACATATTTTTCAGTCTTTTTATGAATTTTCTTCATAAAACATCCAGTGGAGTGAATAGTTTACACAGACACTGTATGTGATGCTGTTTGCATCAGTYGTATTTTAATTTAAACTATGAACAGAATCAGTTAGGTCCAGCAGATTAAAGGCAAACATTTTGTCTTTTTGCTCACTGGACCGACCCAAAGACCCAATRACATTGTTTGTGTTTTGAGTTGCATGTTTTCCCAACATGTTAGCACAAATAGTGAATGTCACCAACAGTCAAGGTGTTACCCAACACATGACTCAATTCAACACAATTTCCCTGCAGGAGTCTTACTACAACAAACAGTTTGTGTGAAAACATTCAGATTTATCTGCAGTCTGACATCCAACAGGTCCGTTTGAGAAACACAGGTCTGCTTCAGATTCATCATATTTAACAAAGACATGGTAAAACCATCTGTAAACATGAACTATTCATCAGTTATAAAGTTGTGCAGTAGAAAAAGTTTAGTACAAATAAAACGTAGGCCATCAGTGACAGGTCATGTTGTACATACCACTGGCAGCAGCTCTGACAGGTGTTTCTCTTCAATGTTCAGCAGGCAGCTTCGCTCCTGACCATCTCTACCACTTCCTCCTCTTTGCCTTATGGTAATCATTGCTGAAGTCGTTTCTTGTATATGATGTGTGACGTCCATCTTCCTTTTTTTATAAAGTTGACTTTAACTTCCTCTGTTAGTGAACACAATGACAGAGCTGAGGGTGGGTGCAGTGAGGGGGGAGGGTTAACACCATTATTTATACAAACTGAGTGAACAGGCTTCTTCCCTTTCTGTCTCAAACTTATTCACTTTATATATTTTATAAAGAAATATATGTTGTGTAATTTTGCAGGTTTTCTCAGAAACTTTTGTCCTGATATATTAAATCTTGATTTTCTGCTGTTTGCTTCTTATCAGAATTTAGTCTGATTATACCAGGTCCAGAGACTGGTTTTCTTTGTGTTTCCATTATAATGAAAAATATTTTCTAGAAAAAAACAGGAAAAAGCGTTCTGTTGTTAAATATCAGTAATATTCTTTTACATTTTGTTATTGGTCAAAGTTGGTCAATTTAAAGGATCCATGATTAGTTGTAACA
>NW_013954309.1:17385-21572 GCF_001266775.1 Austrofundulus limnaeus | reverse complement strand
GGAAGACACAAACTAGAAATGCAGTAGTTATATAAATGAAACAAGCATCTAAACATAAACGATGCAAAACAACATCATATACATATTTATGTWGTATTCAACATATTTAGGCTATACTACTCAGGATGGAGGTGAGCCTTTACAATAAGATGACTTCAGGATAATATTCCTGGTGTTACATTTTCCCTGATCTCATSCAGTCTTCAYTACAAAGCATCTTCCTTTGTCATATTACTGATTGTGGTAATATTTAACTGGCCTTTGTCRCGTCTTTCATCTGTATCTGTCATGGAGCTGGTCCCACTGATTCCTGCTGCGTCCTGTGTGTGAATCAAGCTTCTGACCAAGCTTCTGACCTCCTTCCTGACCGCGGAGGACAGCAGGAAGAACATGACCGGGTCCAGGCAGCTGTTGAGGGCAGAAAACACCAAGGCTATCTCATTGGTTTTGTCTGCCACGTTCATCCAGTAACAGGGTGTATCTGTGATTTGGGTTTTGATGTAGAACCCCCGGAATATGTGATACGGGACAAAACAGATGATGAAGAGGAAGAGGATGAAGAAGGATTTTTTGGCGGATCGGTTGTAGTGGGGTGCTGTGGGCAGGTCGSGATGCTCTTGTGACCTCCTCAGGAGTTTCTGGGCAATCTTTCCATAAAACCTCATCAGGGAGATGAAGACGAGCCAGAAGACAACAAGCAGACTGATGTTGATGTGGACTTTCCACCTGTCAGMCACTTCTATCTTCCTGTAGTGGAAACACCTAAAAGAAAAATCAAGACTTTCAAATTAGACAGTCTTCAAACCCTACGTTTCAGTAAGCAAAAGTAGAAAATCTAACGAAGTGTCTACTACTTTTTTAAGGACCGTACATCGCTCACTGCCTTTAAGATCATGTTGTGTTGAGAAATGATTGCATTGCAGCTGTTTTGGTTAAACCTTGAAAGAGTTTGTGTWGTGTATGCTAATGGACAGACAGTGGTGGGCAGCGCTAATCCAAAAATTAGCTCCGCAGCTTCAAAAGCTCTTATGTCATAGAAAAACTACCTGAAGATAATTTTTATTTAAAGTTCAATTTGACACTTACTAGCTGACAACAATTCATGTACAATATATGCACAACACTGCCAACTAGTGGTGTATGAACCTTTGTACAGATTAATCCTACAACCACTGATTGTTGGGGATGTGATTTCCTGAAACAGACCTTTTGCTCCTGGTGTAAAAATTAAAAAGTTGTTGAGGATTGCTAKTTCGGCTGCTTCTTTGTCTTTTTCTTTTGTTTGTTGTAGATTTTTCATTAAAGAAGCATCAATAAAGTCACTTTAAAACTGTTTATTGGAAAACTGAAGCGATGCATTCTGGGTACATGACGGATTTGATTTGCGATGGGAAACGAAAGCACGGAGTACAGGAAACTATCTTCCCTTCAAAGTAAGAGCTTGGATTTTAAAGTTTTCCATGTAGTTGCTCCAGTTGACCACTAGATGTCAGTCTTCATCAGCATAACATCTTTAAATCATTTCTGAGTCTCTAACCCCGTTGCTTCGACCAATTACATCACGTATTGAGCTCCAGCGTTTAAACTTTATTTTTTTATAAAAAGGAGCTCCGATTGTAAAGTAAAATAAATCAATACATACAAAATTTTAGTATGGATTACAAACGTTTACTGTTTTTGCTGTTGCCTTCCTGCTACGTAAGCAGACACAAAGCATTGTGGGAAATCAGAACCGTGACCCAAAGCAACAGTCAGCAGGATGTATACCTTCACAATAAGAGTGTTTATCTGGGAGGGGTGCTGTTGGATAGATCACATGTTGTGATTCATTGACAGTCATACCTTCTGCTGTTCAACATAATGATGACTGSTAGATAATTAATTATTAGTTGTACTAATAACTAATTCTAGAAAGCACAAATCTGCTTATGAATTATAAAAATTAGGGAAACCACTAAAGCACAAACTAAATATTTAGGTCTGTATTTAGTGGATTTGTSCTTCAGCGGACTGGTGCCACCACTGTGGACAGACGTGTACACAGGCAGGCACACGGACAAAAATATTAAATACTTCTCAGCAATGAATATGGAAGATGGTAAAATGTCTTACGTATTTGGATCAGAAATTTTATTTGAGATGACGAATGGCAGCAGAAGAGCAAAGGCTGTGGTCCAAATGAAGGCACAGAGGACGGTGCTCCATGTGGTGGACTGCAGCCTGCGCCGCATCTTTGTGCTGCCGTAGATCTTCATGTAGCGATCGATGCTGATCAGYCCCAGAAGAGTGATGCTGATATACATGTTCATGTAGAAGAGGTGGCCCACCGCCTTACACAGCCTGGGGTCCAGAGTCCACTTGTTCCCCACGCTGTGGTAGTGAACCCTGAAGGGGATGCAGACCACCAGCAGCAGGTCTGCGAAGGCCAGGTTGATGAGGAACACCCGCACAGAGTTCTTCTTGCAGTGAACACAGAAGAAAACCCAAAGAGCCAACAGGTTCCCAACGAGTCCCAGGACAAAGATTACAGAGTAGATGACTGCCAGGGGGACTCGTAAAGTCTCGTTGTCCACACAGGAGGGCTGCTCGGCTCTGACTGGGACAGCAGGGTGGGAAATGTTTGCTGACATGATGGTTTTTAAAAACCTGTCCTGAAAACAGATGAAGATAAAACAGGTAAATGGTTTGATGTCTCTTCTCGTCACTCCTGATGTGTTTCTTAAAACAGCTTTACTTCCACTACAAATCAGATTTAATGTCTTTGTTCATTTTTCTAAACGTGATGATCCAAACCAGTCAAAGCTCAGGTTTGTGATCAGGCCCWTTATTAAATGGCACCAAAACAACTGAATTAACTAAATGCAGGCAGAAGCCACACTTTTGTGCAAAAGAAGTTTTTTTTTAATTTAAATGTATAATATATGTATACCTTCAGGATTTAAATACATATGTTGAAAACATGTTTTCTGTTGATTGTTAAATGTGTATTTTGTGACTTGTAGCACCTCTGCAGGAACAGTTTGTTGTCTAACTCTTAGTTCYATTTCTTTAAAGTACAATAATCTGTTCATGAAAAATAAACCTAAAGAACAATAAAACAATGAAACGTTGGTTGTATTTGCTCAAAACAAGATTAAATGYTTGCTGGACAATATTTCTTTCATGTCTGCAGTTTTTTCCTCTTACCTCAGACGTTTCCTTTGAGTTGAATTTGTAAAATAAATAGATCCAAACGTCCTGCTGTTAAAAAATGTAAAAGTTCATGATCTTTTTGTTGCTTAATTCCTCAGCTTTTTAACCTGGTCAGACTGTGAGCAGAAACAGAGAAATGAGACTAATTGTGTGGTGAGTCCTCCTCTTGTTGCCCTGCTGATCTGACCTGTGTCGGTGTGAGGAGCTGCTGARCTACACACTGCTGTGCTGTTGAGCAACAACACCTTTAAATGTGCTCAGCCCTCGAGTTAACACCCTCTTTTTTTCTGTCACCATGCAAATGTAAGGGGAAGTCACACAAAGATTTCTGCTGTGGAATCTGAAAACACTCCCAGATTAAAGCAGTTTGTCCTCCTAATAATTACAACAGTTCTGACAGAGGAAAACAGGTTGAAACTGAAACTGCAGAAGTCGATCATACGCTTTATAAAATATGTTACATTTCTTCTTTTATGTCAAYAATATACAAAAAGAACAACATTGATGAAAACAACTGAAAGAGTTGTTTTAATGTCTACAGAGAGGATAAACCAGCAGAATAATTAACCATGTTTCTGTTCAGTTTGGTTGGTTTCATGTTTTAAAACAGAAAATATTTCCATGCTCTTAGATGTTTCTGAGCTTTTAGTTTGCTCTTTTTGTTGATTGACTGGTTTTTCTTTTGTTGTTGTTGTTGTTGTTGTGTTCACCTCAGAGGACAAAGATAGGAATACATATGTGTAAAAAGTGCTAAATAAATAACATGCAAGTAGAGTTGATATGTCAATAAGCTGTGACCATTACTGATGGCTCCAAACTGTGGGAGAACTGTGACAAAATATGTGATCCGTCACATCAAAACAAGGATTAAGTCTAAAAGTGGATATGTAGAAATAGGTGTTTTAATCAATACACTATTTCTGCAAAATATAATGAATAAAAGCCTTATCAATGTATCATTTGAATGAACTGTCTGAAATATAATAATAAAACAA
>NW_013954309.1:11926-17169 GCF_001266775.1 Austrofundulus limnaeus | reverse complement strand
ATGATCCAGGTATCAAAATGTAGCTTTTAAAGACAAGAATCTGAAAATGTAATTAGGTCATTTTGACCAGATTTGATTTAATCCTCATTTTGATGTGATGGCTCACATTTGTATTTTTCCATTGTTTGTAAGGAAGTGACCAGCAGCTTGGTTAGTCTGGTTTGAAGCATTTACAATGAGTGAGTGTTTAAGGAAAAGCTGTCAAACTAATGTTTTGCATTAATTTATTTACTCACAGGAGTATCTGATCAGTGCAMACATCACAAAGCAGTCTGAAGACTCATCATGAAAGTCTTTTTTCAGGCAGTAGACAGAAGAATCTGAACTGGACCTCCTGGTATTAAAGAGCTCAGCMCTGCTGGGAGGCTTCAGGTCCTGTTAACAGGACAACGATCCCTCGAAACATTAGTTTTATTTAATGTTGCAGCATCATGTAACAAAGCTTTAATGCACAGTGATTTGCTGTTACACAGAACTACTTTTTAAACTGAGTCTTTGTTTCTTTTCTTTTATTTAAAACAGTTTTGAAGCATGGATGCTGATTTGACTAAAGTAACATTTTTTTGTGGAAATAACTACTCTTGAGTCTGAGACCAACAATCAGTCAAAGCTTCTTGAATCAAACTGTTTCAAAGTGCTGTTAGAAACTGATAAATAAGACATCTTCATGTCTTCATGTGTGTGTCTCATTTACACATTCATGCTTTGGAAGGAGGTTAGCTTAATACAAGCCTGAAGCTGCTACAAACAGCTGACTTACCATGTCTGGACAAATAAAATAAGACCAAGATGACTCAGTTCTGGAAGGATGTTGCTTTTTGATTAAAGTAAGAAAGGAGGTGAAAACACTGAGTTAGTGTGTTCTGGAGTTTAAAAACATCTGAAGTATCCACAGKGTTTATGTTAAAAGTTATCCAGAGGTGAACATATTGTGGTAGATACATAGATATTTGTATTTAGTTAAAACTTAAGAAGCAAAATACTGTATATTCTACCAGGACCTTGAACTGGTATTTTTTATTATTTTTATTTTAAGTTTTCAAAGTTTAGAACATACCATTAAACAGACAAACAAAGCCCAGATGCACAGGACAAAGCATAAAACATTAAGATTGACATATACAGTATACCCACACAGCACATACACATAGTGACATACGAGGGTACACATACACAGGAGGGCGACAGAGGGGAGAGACCATAGATGGGTTGATCAGCTCAGTCTGGTCTTTGAAAAGTGTTCCAAGAAGGGAGACCAGTAACATGAGAAGGTGTCTTTAGAGTCTCCCTGAAGTCTCTCCATCTGGATCATGGGCATCATGTCCGTCCAGAAACTGGAGGTCCTCTGTTCCTCCTTCCTTCCACCTGTAGGTGACGGACATGATGCCCATGATCCAGATGGAGAGACTTCAGAGAGGACCTCCAGTTTCTAAGGATTAGTCTCTTGGCAACAATCAGTCCCAGTTCWAGTGGCTGCTGCATCACAGCAGGTACAGTCCCTGGCACCTGACGGCATCCAAAGATTATAAGTCCTGGTTCAGCTTGTAAGAGGGTCTTATACCTTGGAGTACCAGTCAAATATTTTTGACCAAAGACCAGTTAGTGAAGGACAAGACCAAAAAGCATGAGACAGTGTGCCTTCAGACATTTGAACTGGTACTTTTGACCAACCATGTTGACATCATGGCAGAGCTCCACAGCAGGACTGTTTCCATACTGGGATATACTGGGAGAAAGTCTCTGCTGTCTTTAACCATCTCTGAGCTGAGCATCACATAATCCCTGTGGTTTATATAATTTAATAACTAAATGTTTCACAGATATGATATGAGGACCACTATAGRACCACTCAGCTGCTTCATACAATAACAAATATTGATTTTATTTCCTCAAACATTTTATTTTTCTGTGAGTTTAGAGAGTTAAACTGTGAGAAATGACTTCAGGAAGTCCAGAACATGAATACTGAAGAGTCAGTATCCTCTCTGTAATCATCTGATGGCTGGTGGGCGGGGCTCTCACATGTCATTCTTTATGTGGGTGTGGCTTAAACAGGTGTGTCATTCTGTAATTAGCAACAGAYGAGTGTGACGTCACAAACATGTCGTTCTCAGCCTCACTGTGTGCTGCTGGCCTCCAAAGAGAACTCTGCACCCGTCAAACTGGGCGGCTTCGGAGTGGCCATTCAACTGGGAGAGTCTGGACTGGTGTCAGGAGGTAACCAGTGCAACAACACAACTTATTCCACTGCACATAAAGATTTAAACATGTTTGAGATGAAAAATGATTCTGAAGCTGCTTTATATGTTTCTATAAGAGTCTGTTTGTGCAGAAACTCCAGTTTTACATGATGCGTTCACTCTGTCTGTAACACAGCTTAAACTACAGACATGAAATTATATCATCCTTAACTGATGTTTTTATTCACAGCAGAGCACAGAAACAAGCAGATATACTGTAAACTACCTGTGAAATGTGTGTAAACGTGTAAACGTTCCAACAGTCCAGATCAGATCAGACACAGAAACCTTTTATACAACCATCACAACAAATAAATGTCTGAATTTAATGTAATTATTCAATAAAATAAACATTTTAATCTGTWAATGCTACAACAAAATTAATTCATATTACAAGACATTAATATGAGTTTTTATGAGTGAGGAGTGGTCAGAGCAGCACCTTCATCCTCAGAAACACCTCATGTGGCCTGAGGAGCTCCTCAAACTGTGAGGAGAAGCAACACAAGCTGCTGTGGGTGCAGGACGTAGGAGGAACCAAAGAAGGGAAACACTGGGCTTTTTTTTCTTTTTTTGGGAAGACTCCACACCTGAGACTACACACCTGAGACTGCACACCTGAGACTACACACCTGAGACTACACACCTGAGACTACACACCTGAGACTACACACCTGAGACTACACACCTGAGACTACACACCTGATGAGCTGCAGGTGCTTTCAGACCACAAAGAACCACTTCATCACCCTTTCACACACTGTAAAAACTGTCCATCTTACCAAGTTTTAAACCTTATATCAGCTAAAAAGTCTTTTTGATCTTGTTTTCAGACTGATTTACTAAACAAGAACTGATTGTGTAAGAATAATCATCTTGTTTTCAGAATGTGTAAGATTATTTGTCTTGTTAGTCTGAAAATTTGACTCTAATTAAGTCAAACATTTCTGCCAGTGGAGTAAG
The DNA here is from genome assembly GCF_001266775.1 of Austrofundulus limnaeus. Classification (NCBI taxonomy): domain Eukaryota; kingdom Metazoa; phylum Chordata; class Actinopteri; order Cyprinodontiformes; family Rivulidae; genus Austrofundulus; species Austrofundulus limnaeus. Next base: position 13,966 of record NW_013954309.1, on the reverse strand, counting down.
AACATTTTACTTGGTAAGATTCATGAAATGTCAATGTCAAATTTATTTATATAGCACTTTACAACATGCATAAAGCTGTACCAAAGTGCTGTACAAGAACAACACAAATGACAAAACAGAGCAAAAACAACACATCAATTAAAAGCCAAAGAATAAAAATGAGTTTTAAGAAGCGATTTAAAATGATCCAGGCTGTGGGCAGATCTAATCTGGAAAGGTAAATTATTCCATAAAACAGGAGCAGCAACAGAAAAAGCTCGATCTCCTTTCCTCTTAAGTTGAGTTCGAGGAACTGTCAGTAATAACTGATTATTTGATCGTAGGGTTCTGGACACAGACTGGACCCGAAGATAAGGGGGGGCTAGCCCATTTAAAACTTTAAAAGTTAACAAAAGGATCTTAAAATCTATTCGATAAAAGACGGGTAGCCARTGTAAAGATGCCAGAATTGGCCTTATATGGTCATGCTTCCTGGTTCCTGTGAGAAGCCGTGCTGCTGCATTCTGGATCATCTGAAGTCGCTGAATCTGTGATTTATCCATCCCTCTATATAAAGAGTTGCAGTAATCCAGACGWGTTGTTATGAAGGCATGGATGAGTCCTTCAAAGTCCTTAAAACAGAAGTAAGATTTAACTTTTGCTAAAAGCYGAAGGTGGTAAAAACTGGATTTGACGACAGAACTAACTTGTTTATCTAGCTTTAAAGAGCTGTCAAAAGTAAAACCTAGATTCCTAGCAGAGGTCTGATAAGACCGAGCCAAGAAACCAAGAACCTGATCTGGATTTGTAGTCTGAAGTTTTTGACCAAATAGTAGAACATGAGTTTTGCTTTCATTAAGGTGAAGAAAGTTTTTTTCCATCCATAATTTAACTTCAGCTAAACAGTTTAGCAACAGCTGAAGAGAATCATTTGTACCATTTTGCAATTTAAGGGGCAAATACAGTATGTCCATGATTTGATGGTTTTCATTGTATTTGCACTGACTGTTACCTGCTCACCTGTTCATCAGGTCGGGTAGGAACTCCTCACTTCATGGCCCCAGAAGTGGTGAAGAGGGAACCATATGGGAAACCGGTGGACGTGTGGGGCTGTGGAGTCATCCTCTTCATCCTCCTGTCGGGGGGCCTCCCATTTTACGGCACCAAGGAGCGACTGTTTGAAGCCATCTGCAAAGGCAAATACAAGGTCAGCAGTTTCATCACAGACCACCACCAAACATCAACCATCCTCTGCTTGTTTATTTATAAACAAATAAACAGTTAGAAAACAATAWGATAAGACCTGTAGACATTTGATTTTCTCTGCTTGTCTTCATTCACAGGGACTGTTTTAAGTTTGTGTTATTTAAGTTTATTTTTATTAACTATTAGTTTTGTAAAAACGTTTTTCATATTTAAATGTTTTACTAATCCTAAATGGGTAGGGGTAATTAAAATGAGCACAACACAAAGATAAAACTGGTGAGGCCACAACATTCAGGGGGTGGGCATAGCCCCTCCCAGCCACCCTGACTTGTTGCACCCCTGGTGATTGACAGCAGCACATGTCTGTGTTGGATGTGACAGATTAACAGGATTATTACTGGATATGTGGCTCTAACAGGACAGGACTGCTTCAGCTTTAGTCTTTATCATAGTTCACTTATTTATCTAATTATTTAACAACCTAGTTTGACTAACAAATATAGTTACTGAAGCATTACGATCATTAAACTAATTGTTAAACAGCCTAACTACTAATTGTGTTAAGAATTACCAAGCACAAGTTAAACTACAACCAAACTTGATTTGAACTGAACCAGGGGGAGCAGATCAGTGTGGAACAAAACCATGTTTCTGAGGGACAATGTGATGTCATAACTTTTGTTTTATTATACATCTCACTTTAAATTTATTATGACTGTTAGTTCACAACAATGTGTTTAAGGTTTTTAATAAAACAATGTAAATCTATTTTTAATTCAATACTTTTTAATGTTCATCAGATAAAAAAAACTTTGGTTTAAAACATGTTTAACATTTTGTCATTTTATCATGGCC
>NW_013954309.1:5210-6431 GCF_001266775.1 Austrofundulus limnaeus | reverse complement strand
AGCCAACGGTTTGATGATAGACACCATATTTGAGGAGGGGGCTCCTTTCAAAGAGGGGGTGTCTGGACATGTAAAAATGGTTACAGCTCAAAAACTATCAAACACAGGAGCTTCAGATTTCTTTGGTTGTTTAGCTCTGATGACGGGCTATCCATCAGGTCAACCAATGACCCCCACTCCAAATAAAAAAAGACCCCCACCCAAACCACTACAGTTTGGGATGCACCTATAGCATGATATTTATTAGGAATAAAKACTTGTGAGTTCTGGTGTATTTGTGCATGTGGGGGTCATTGTGTTACCGCTGTGTGGTGTGTAGTTTTCTTACTCCTCCCAGGCTGAACACTAAGTGCAGCACATTTTACACAGAGGCACATCCTGCCTCGTCACATCAGTGCTTCAGACAGACCTGACTCCATCACAGCTGTAAATCCTGTGTTTCTGTTTCTGCTAAGATGAATCCTCGTCAGTGGGCCCAGATTTCAGAAAGCGCTAAGGATCTCGTGAGACGAATGCTGATGCTGGACCCAGCAGAGAGGATCACCGTCTAYGAGGCTCTGAACCACCCCTGGCTCAAGGTAACTGTTCTGGAACAGWGCTGAGTCAGAGAGGACAGTTTGCTTTGGAAAACAGTGACATTTATTCACTTGTGTACAAAGAGTTAGTGAAACTTTGAGCTTGTGTTTGAATGGTGAGGCCATGCAGCTCGTAGCTATAATGAAGCTGTCACTAAAAAAGGTGGCAGGATGTGCTGGCTGTTTGGTGTCACTTCTTTATCAGATGTTATTTTATGATTTGTTGACAGTTGAGCTGAGAGCTGTCTGACATGTCAGTCAGTCACTAACATTTAAAAACACCTTGTTACAATGCTGCCTTTACAAAAGCTTTAGCCCCAGTTAACAAATCACCTTCTTTATACAATCATGTCTCAGTTTACTGTTGTTTTTTTAATGTTTTGTACCTTATAGCCCAACAACCTTTAGATGATTTAAACAGCATGTGCACAGTCATACACAAACACAGATGTACAGTACACAAACCTGATTCTTCTTTRCTTTTTACACCTGCACTGCTCTTACTGTACCATTTATACATTTTACAGCTTCCTGCAGGCTTTTCACAATAAAACCACGTTAAGTCTCCATCAGCATAACGTCTCCATATTAACGAACCGTGTTAAATCTAACGGTGCACCTCACTGAAGAGGTGTTTACTACATTC
>NW_013954309.1:2438-4036 GCF_001266775.1 Austrofundulus limnaeus | reverse complement strand
AATGTGTGTGTGAATGTGTGTGTGAATGTGTGTGTGAATGTGTGTGTGAATGTGTGTGTGAATGTGTGTGTGAATGTGTGTGTGTGAATGTGTGTGTTAATGTGTGTGTGGATGTGTGGATGGGTGAATGTCTGTAGTGTAAAGCACCTTGGGGTCTGATAAGGCTCTGTATAAGTTCAAGCCATTTACCATTTAAAATATTTCACATTACGTATGTAATGTGAAATATTCTGTAATGAATGTATCTGCAGCGACACACTTGTTTGTGGTTCAGCCTGACTGTTTCAGAACCTCCTCTCCTGTGGTTCTAAGCAGGTACAAACGAGTACAGTGTGTTACGATTGTGACGTGTGGATTAGTTTATGGATTGATTGACAGCAGAGTTGCCAGACGTACAGTGATTATTATATTTGTATGATGATTTTGCCCTCTGTACGATGTACGATCAATAATTCCAAAAATGTCATTTTGTATGATAATTTGACCGTTTCACAGCGTGATGGAAATGACCTGAAGTACAGCAGACATGAGGTGGTGGGTTGTGGAAGATAAGACTTTGGATAATGCTTCGTTCACACTGAACGTTTGTAAAGTCCATGGTGGACGTGCCTCTAGGGGTCTCGCGGCGCACTGAGTCCATTTAGCGCAGCGCACAAGGAAGTGGAAGGTGTGGTTGAGTGTTTTCCGTGCATGCGGTGCGTCCAAAGCAGCAAAAACACTCAAGTTAAAAATTTTGTACTTTAGCTGCTCGACGCGTCGCAGAAACCAATCAGAGACTTGTGTTTCCACGTGACAGTTTCCTGAATGTTGTCCATTAACCTGAAACAGACGGACAGGAGATCTTCAGCTGAAATGGACCGTCTGCAGTTGGTGGTCTGACAGGAGGTATCAGCACCGATGTGGGTCAGCAGCTCGTTAAACTGACCACAGTGTTAAACTGGGCTCAGGACAAAAAACAGTCCATCAGCTCACAGCTCCTGGACTGAAACTAACCGAACAAACCGTCTCTAAATCATCTGGTCAATCTACTGTGTGCAATGTTCACTTGCTCTTTAATAAATAAATCAAAGCCATTTTCTTTATTTATCTTTATTTCATACACCAAAGACAGACTTGAACAAAMTCAAGATGCTCCTCCCTCTTCAGACGCACGTCTAGTCTGTGTCCCAGTCTGAATGTAGAGTGTCTAACCTGAGTTGTCACACGTGTTTTAGAAGCTCTAACCGTGCTCGGTGTGAACGTAGCCTCAGACATCGAGTGAAGATCTATGGACTCTGTTTCTGGTGTTGTTCAGACTCATGGAGACTCTGAMATGAACACAGCAGGTTCTGCTGAGAGCTCCTCCCCGGTCCCAGAGCACCGACAGGAGGCTTCTTCACACTGCGTCCCTCCCTTCTGCAGACAGATATCATCCCATCCAGACTGGAAACAAATCATGTTAGGAAGAAGCTGCTGCTGACTGATTCATGATGGGATGTTCATTAAAACATTTCTAAGGCTAAAATAGATCCTTACAATATAACAACTTTGTCTTTTTTCCAAGCCATAATTCAAAGGAGGGTTAAAGCCGTGACAGTAAAATAAAAACTATATATATA
>NW_013954309.1:0-1996 GCF_001266775.1 Austrofundulus limnaeus | reverse complement strand
AGGTGACCCCTACACTATAAAACATTACTGTGTTCCAACCGGTCAAAAAAACATCCAATATGAGTGGTCCGGGGGGGCCTCCTAAACTAAATGATTGATTGAGGGAGAAAAGTTAGCAGAAATTCTTATTTTTAAACATGTGTTTGAGTGTCATCATTGCTTGGCACAGTTATCTTATTACAATATCTAATGTACACTCCTTATTTCACAGCCCTTTGTTGCTCCTTTCCCTCTTTATAGATGAGCTGCTGCCATAAAAATAACATTTCATGCAGTTTCTTTAGTTTCAACAATTTCCTTTCGAATAAAAATGGGTTAATGARGTTTTAAAACTATTACATTCTGGGTTTTGTTTAGTTTTATTTTTTTACACCATCTGAAAKTCCTTGGATTTGGGGTTGTAGGTCACACCCTCGTGTTTTACAGTACATTTTGTTTTTCATATCCAGTTCTGCGGTATTGTCTGTGCTTTCCCCATCATGGAAATGTCTGGGCCCAACAGGAGAGCGTTAAAGGCTCGTAAYGCTGACTTAACGCTCCACTGACAGGAAGTAGGTGGAGCATGAAGGTGTGCAGAAGCAGAGTGAGGTTCAGTTTATTCTTGTTTGAACATGTGATGCATACTGTACGCTGTGATCAAGATCTTATTTCAGGGTAAATATTTGGATCCAGATACTTGTGAAACGTTGGTAATATTCTGAAGAAAACTGTAGTCATCAAGTTTCCAGAGATTATATTTACAGATTACAGCATGTGTGGATGAATCAGCTTTCAGTTCTTTTTCATTTGGTAAATCTGCATTTGTCTTTATTCATTTTAAAAACAAACACAAAATGAATACAAGATGCAAACATTTGGTGAATGCAGAAACAAATTCCTGCAGCGTCTACACTGATGTTCATCAGACAGTCTGGTTCTTTATGTTGATGAAGTTTTCTGAGAAGAATAAGGATCTTATGTAACTAAAGTCACATGGAACAGTGGTTCCCTTTTCACATGTTTCTTATTCAGAGTTTGACACATTTTTCAGAAGTGTTGCACATGTTACTGTTTACAACATCAGCTTTCCTTTTTTAGAGCCTGTTTGAGTTTCTTTCTTTACAGCTTTTCCTTTCTTCCAACAATAATGTATCATAAAATCCACACACATTCCTGTTGTTCACATTATTTGTGTTTTCTTTACAATGTCAAAACTGACATCAGGAACTTATTTTATGGTTTATTTTAATAACAAACTAGTTTTTCTTTTGGTTTGCTTTCATTATTGGAGTATTTACTGGCTGATTGGGGTTTTAAATCTCAGGTTGTAAAACTATTAGTGAAGAAAGTGATTTGGATAGAAACATAAAACAAAGTGAATCTTTTAATACTGATCTGTTGTTGTTTTGTTGTTGTTGTTGTTGTTGTTCATGCAGGAGAGGGACAGGTATGCCTATAAGATCCACCTGCCAGAGACTGTGGAGCAGCTGAGAAAGTTTAACTCCAGACGGAAGCTGAAGGTTTGCACCTACACACACACACACACACACACACACACACACACACACACACACACACAACAATGTGTTGAGTGTGCACACTGACAGAACCATGGTGATGACTCGTGACTTGTTTCAGGGGGCTGTGCTGGCTGCTGTGTCCAGTCACAAGTTTAACTCCTTCTATGGAGACCCCMCCGAGGAGCTCCATGAACTCTCTGAAGACCCCTCCTCCTCAGGTACACATGCAAAGACCACACCCCCTCCATCATGTTGTCTTTGTGTTTTCTGTGCTGACTGTTGTTCTGACTGTTTGTTCTGACTGTTTGTTCTGACTGTTCCACAACAGTGACCTCACAGTGCTGAGGGTCTCATGACCTCACAGTGCTGAGGGTCTCATGACCTCACAGTGCTGAGGGTCTCAGTATGACCTCACAGTGCTGAGGGTCTCATGACCTCACAGTGCTGAGGGTCTCAGTATGACCTCACAGTGCTGAGGGTCTCATGACCTCACAGTG
>NW_013954308.1:33035-33377 GCF_001266775.1 Austrofundulus limnaeus | reverse complement strand
GGCCAGCGGTCACTCTTTCAGGGATGAAGATGTTCTCATCCTTGATAGAGAGGAACGATGGTTTGAAAGAGGAGTAAAGGAAACCAAGCCATCTTTGTGAAAAAAAAATCATCCACCATTAAACAGAGGTGGAGGCCTTCATGATCAGTTGTCGCCCTCCTACAGGACTGTTATTGCAATTATGACTCAGCCCCCTGCAAGCAAAAGGTGTGAATCAGGGCCCCAACGATACCAACACAAATAGGAAAAGAGAGACAAAAACAAGGGAACGTTGAGCCCCGCTTGCACTCACTACATACACATGACACGACACCAAAGAACCACAGCCGAAGCATCCAAACC
>NW_013954308.1:29704-32035 GCF_001266775.1 Austrofundulus limnaeus | reverse complement strand
CTGTGGAGCTTTAACCAGGACAGATGTGGATAAATACGTCGGGTGAGTGACGAGTTTGACTTTTTTTTCTGCATTGTCGGCTGTTGCGAGGAGAAACTCCATGCAATGACGTATGCTGCAGCGGGAGGGATTTCCCAAGCTTGGTGCGGGGTGTCTCAGGGACTGAAAGGTCTGCCCGAAAACGACTGCCGAACAACCACGTGACCGCGCGTTGACCCATCGGCGTTGGAGGGAGTATGTTTCCAGCTTAAAGAAGAACCCATCCAGAGGACCTACTTATTTTTTCTTTTTGATTTTTCCTACCTGGATTACTGAGATGCATCAGGATGTGTAGGATTCTGTGTACTCACCAGAGAGAGGAAACAAGCTGCTATTTCTTTAAATGACTTTTCAACAGAAACCAGGCTGAATGAATTTTGAAAAAATAAATAAAGCATCATAAAAYATGCCTTCAGCTCTTTCTGAACTTTACATTCAGACTGAAATATATTCTTTTAAAATCTTTACAGTTAAAAACTCCTTACAGCCTTTAACACTTGGACAACACTGAGCTAATAAAGATTTGCTCAGACAGTGTTTATATTATTTATCCTGAATAATCAGAGGCAGATAGAGCAGTCCCGTTTAATTCAGTTCTTACTTGTTCTTAAAAAAACTATGACACATTTTTCAACACAATGTCGCTGATCAGCTTTGTGTGGTGTGTAGGTATGTGTGGTTTGTTGGGTCAGTTGGGTGAGCGGGTATTCCCTATTATGTGGGGACCAGGTATGTACCTGTGCTGTTAGGGTAAGAGGACAAGGTTAGGCAATAGAAATGAATGGAAGTTAATGCAATGTCCCCATAAAGATAGCTGTACTAGACTGTGTGCGTGTGGTGTGTATAAGTGGTTTKTTGGGTCAGTTGGGTGTGCTGTGTCTGATATGAGCTCTGGTGATGGGTGTAGCTGAGTGATAAGATGCATTCGTACGTTGCTCGCTCTGACAGGAAGTGATGTTTTACAGTTTTCTGTCGCTCTCAGAAAGAAGCAGAAAGCTGTAAYACCATCTCCAGACACATGACACCACACTTTCTTCTTCTTATGTTTTAAATTGTGTGGTAGAATTTTCCACAGACTAAATGATGCTGGACTTTTTAAAATATTTGTAAAAAATAAAGCAATTAAAAACTTTTTTATGAAACAAAATGAGTTAATACCATGGTTTGTGTCAGGCTTTAACAGCTCACATCTACAGACAATCAGCAGAAGGAACAATCAGGTCCTGATGTGTCAGAGAGGGACTGAATTAAAGATGGACRRCAGAAATTTGATTACATTTGGTTTAACTTATCTGTATGGAAGAATCTGGTAGAAATACATAACAAGTTAGACTAGGTACTTACATGATACTTGATACATTTTTGGCATGTCCAAAATACTTACATATGTACTAAGTACATACCAGGAAAGTATCATGTATCACTCAATACAAACAAGGTTAGTATAAGTTGTGTTTATTTACTTTAATTTAATCAGGCAAWTCCCACCAAGATCACAGATCTCTTTTCAAGAGAGGTCTGAGCCTCTGTCATGTTATGACAAGATGAGTACTGGTATGCACAATGTATATACCTGGTTAGTACCCATTAACTACAATATACTTACCCATTACGTATCCAGTAACAATTGGGTAAGTAGCAAGTAAGTAAGGTACATACTCAGTAAGTACCAGGTTAGTGCCCAGGATGGTTGTGGTGAGTGGGGATGGATAAAGAAGCCATRTGAGCGGGGGCCTCGTCAATGGTCCCATTGCTCTCCCCAAAAAGACACTGGTTTTTATTCAAACCATTGTGTCCCTCAGATGAAGGACACCAGGTTAGAAACACTCAGTGTTCTGAGCTTCTCAGGATCCACAAAGGGGTCCCCAAGAATTATTTTCCTTTGACTGCTCAGAGCCAGGCAGTGGTCTAAGTAGTGCAAAGAGGTCTCTAATTCAATGCCACAGGCATCACACAGACCATTGTCATGGAGTCTCATCACCATTTAGTGAAGGTTGAGCAGAGTGTGCCCAGTTAAGACTCCAACCATTGTATTTACAGTTTTTCTTCTCAGGGCGATGAGAGCTTTCCCAAACCTAAGATTTGACCCATTTATCAGTTCCTGTCTACAGTACGTCAGCTCCCTCCAGAGGACTGAGTGTTGACGCATGATCCAGGCCTGTGGGGCAGTCCTACAGACTGTTGTTGAGATACCTACAACAGGCTCTGGTCCTTTGAAGTGAGCCTGACTGCCAGCTTTTGTAAGGTAATCAGCTCTCTCGTTACCATAAATGCCTGTATGTCCTGGTACCC
>NW_013954308.1:15801-28704 GCF_001266775.1 Austrofundulus limnaeus | reverse complement strand
CTTGCATACTTCGTCCTACAGCTGCCATTGTAATTTCTATCTGTAAAGGTCCTGTGCCAAATGATTTATATTTCTTCTGGTGGCTGTGCAACTTGTAGTTTTTGAAATATTAATGTTTAAACTTAATTCCAAAATTCATATAATGGGAGTCAATGCAGCCTTGTAATGGTCCAATACTGCCCCATGCTGAACTCAACTTGGTACTGCTCCATACTTTAATAATATTTCATCTCAATTGTTCAGTGTTTACAATACTAATATTAATGTATTTTGATGTTTTACTATGATATTGTCTTAATACTGCTCTATTGTTGTAATATATTGCAGTTAAGTGTCAATAATTGCATTGACAAGGTAAAAGTTTTCTGTAAACATACAATCCAATCCCTGGGATTGTCCACTACCACATCTCCTATAGTCTCATGATGAGCACTGTGGGCTTTCATGCAGGAGATCAGGGTTCACATCCAGCTACTGCAACTTTAACAAAAATCTCTGCAAACTTCATATTGTCACACAATTACCTTAATTHYAAACACCTGCTGACGTGACAGGCACAAGCTGGTATAGAAAACACATTTGAACTTGGTCAAAGTTCATTCTGCAAGTCCAATGCTCCTGCATACATTGTCCCACTGCTGTCATTATAATTTCTATCTGTAAAGGTCCTGTGCCAAATGATTGTTTTGCCTTTTGCTTCCTGAACCACTTGTAGTTTTTGAAATGTTAATGTTTAAACTTTATTCCAAATTCATGAAAAATGAGTAAATGGTGCCTTGGAATGGTCCAATACTGCCCCTAGCTGCACTCAACTTGGTACTGCACCAAAGTTTAATAATATTTAAACTCTGTAGTTTAGTATTTGCAATTGTAAATTTGGATATTTTACTGTATTATTGTAGTGCTTTATTGTGGTAACATATTGCAGTTTAGTGCCAACTACTGCATTGGCAATATGTCCTCTTTCAGCACACATACAAACCAACCCTGGGGCTAACTACTGCCACAGCGCTGATAGTCTCATGATGAACACTATGGGCTTACATGCGGGAGATCAGGCTTCAATCCCATCTATGAATAAACCTTTTCCTTAAAACTATTTATTTTCAGATGGCTACATGTACACAATTTCCCAAACTATGAACACATGCTGACTTCACAGACACAAGTTGGTGTTTGAGTAGAAAACACATTAGCACTTTGTCACAGTTCATATAATGCATGTCAATGGAGTCTTGTACTGGTACAATCTTGCTCCTTGCTACAGGTGCTGGTCATAAAATTAGAATATCATGAAAAAGTAGATTTATTTCAGTAATCCCATTTAAAAAGTGAAACTTGTATATTATATTCATACATTACATACAAACTCATATATTTCAAATGTTTATTTYGTTTAATTTTGATGATTACAAATGACAACAAATGAAAATCTCGAATTCAGCATATCAGAAAATTAGAATATTACTGAAGACCAATAAAAACAAAGGATTTATAGAAATGTTGGCCAACTGAAAAGTATGAACATGAAAAGTATGAGCATGTACAGCACTCAGTATTTAGTTGGGGCTCCTTTGGCCTGTATTACTGCAGCAATGCGGCGTGGCATGGAGTCGATCAGTCTGTGGCACTGCTCAGGTGTTATGATAGCCCAGGTTGCTCTAATAGTGGCTTTTAGCTCTTCTGAATTGTTGGGTCTGGTGTATTGCATCTTCTTCTTCACAATACCCCATAGATTTTCTATGGGGTTAAGGTCAGGAGAGTTTGCTGGCCAATTAAGAACAGGGATACCATGGTCCTTCAACCAGGTACTGGTAGCTTTGGCACTGTGTGCAGGTGCCAAGTCCTGTTGGAAAATGAAATCTGCATCTCCAAAAAGTTGGTCAGCAGCAGGAAGCATGAAGTGCTCTAAAACTTCCTGGTATGTGGCTGCGTTGACCCTGGACCTCAGAAAACACAATGGACCAACACCAGCAGATGACATGGCACCCCAAACCATCACTGACTGTGAAACTTTACACTGGACTTCAAGCAACRTGGATGAAGTGCCTCTCTTCTTTTCCTCCAGACTCTGGGACCTTGATTTCCAAAGGAAATGCAAAMTTTACTTTCATCAGAGAACATGACTTTGGACCACTCACCAGCAGTCCAGTCCTGTTTCTCTGTAGCCCAGGCAAGACGCTTCTGACGCTGTCTGTGGTTCAAGAGTGGCTTGACACAAGGAATGCGACAGCAGAAACCCATGTCTTTCATACGTCTGTGTGTGGTGGTTCTTGAAGCACTCACTCCAGCTGCAGTCCACTCTTTGTGAATCTCCCCCACATTTTTGAATGGGTTTTGTTTCACAATCCTCTCCAGGGTGCGGTTATCTCTCTTGCTTGTACATTTTTTTCGACCACATCTTTTCCTTCCCTTCGCCTCTCTATTAATGTGCTTGGACACAGAGCTCTGTGAACAGCCAGCCTCTTTAGCGATGACCTTTTGTGTCTTGCCCTCCTTGTGCAAGGTGTCGATGGTCGTCTTTTGGACAACTGTCAAGTCAGCAGTCTTCCCCATGATTGTGTAGCCTATAGAACTAGACTGAAAGACCATTTAAAGGCCTTTGCAGGTGGTTTGAGTTAATTAGCTGATTAGAGTGTGGTACCAGGTGCCATCCATTTTGAACCTTTTCACAAGATTCTAATTTTCTGATATGCTGAATTTGAGATTTTCATTTGTTGTCATTTGTAATCATCAAAATTAAACGAAATAAACATTTGAAATATATGAGTTTGTATGTAATGTATGAATATAATATACAAGTTTCACTTTTTAAATGGAATTACTGAAATAAATCTACTTTTTCATGATATTCTAATTTTATGACCAGCACCTGTATATCTACTCAGTACTGCACCATAGTTTCATATTATTTAAGCTCAGTCGTTCAGTGATTACAATACAAATGTGTCTGTATTTCCATGTCTTAATATATTGTTTTGTAAGCATTTACATCTTGTATGTTGCTTTATTGTTGTAATATATTGCAGTTTAGTGTCAATTGCATTGGTAATGTTGCCTCTTTCTACACACAGAAAAAAACACTGGGACTTTAATTTACCACAGCTTCGATGCACTCAATGTCATTGCCATGGTCTTCATCAGACGATCACGGTTCAAATCCTAGCTATGACTTAACAGTTTTATTACAATCTCAGTGATAACGCTTTTTGATGTTTTACTAAAATACTGTCTTGTAAGCATCTTTTATTTTACTCTATTGTACTGTGTCATATTTGGGAAATTTGTCTCTTTTTACACACTTAAGACCACTAGGAGTGCACTTTGCCAGAGCTGCAATAGTTCATTCTGAACACAAATGGACTTTCACACACTGTTCACATCTCAGCCACAAATGATATAGCTGACTAGTCCATGCTGTATGAGTTGTGGACCAACAAACCCTTACACATCCAATTCAAACAATGCCTAAGWTTTAAGTCTTCCTCAAATTCATTACTGTACATTCAATGGTTTTGTGCATTTAAGTCCAATTAAAGCAACAATTTATCCTAAAGTCTTTGTGTAGTACTCATTGCCAGATACCAAAGTATGTGAAGTGGATCCATGTTTTAATTAGGTAAAATGACCAGTAGCATTGTCTACATTTTTGTAACATGCTCATTTACATTACCATACTTAATCTAACCAGTCACATCATATTTATGTTTATTGTCCAGTTCATGCAGCGGGGGTAAATTAAGCCTCAGCACATATGAACCAATTTCAAATTGCACTTACTGTATGTCACTTCTGAAAGCAACTTCCTAGTACATCAGGAACGCAAATTTCACAGCAGCCATAGGACAGAGAAATACTCTCCCCCTCTGCAGTTGGACAGACCATCTCAACCAGGACAAACGAGCAGTTTGAAGAATTTCGTAAATTCTTAGATTTCTAAAAATGTACTGTTTCAAGTTGTAATGAAAATTAACTCAGATAACCTTCAATAAAGTGCATTTATTTGTTTGACATTTCAACACGACATGGGGGGAAAAACAACAACAACAAAAATGCAACATCCTACTTAATTAGCAGCTACAGTAATTTTAACTATATTTTTCCCCTCAACAATCAGGTCTACCATGACTGGTCCTGTGCTCAGTAAGTCGTCAAACTTCCAGTCCTCTGCAGACATGTAAAACATAGATCCACTCTCCAAGAGGACTCTCATCCTGGTTCCTGGACACACTTAAACGCCGACAACTGCCACATTTTGCAGTTCAGCCTTCAGTTTCTGCACACAGAACAAAAGTCAGTCCACTTTCAAGTTTCAAATTCCAATTCTGGATTACAGCCATGCAATTTACACATAATACAAATCACTTCCACATGCTTATAATTATTAATACTTACCTCAAGTAYTGTGTACTGTGTCGAGTGGAGATTCACAACACTCGACAATGCAGCTCTCAGATGAGAGACTTTGACGTGGTCATGTAGTTGTACAGGCAAGATTGCTGCCTCCCGCCACATAGTCACTTCCACTGTCAAATGATCCTGTAAAATACTAGGATGCATTAACCTGTACCAGTTTTGAATACCGACACTCAAGTACTCCTCATCAAAAACATCATGTTAAAATGTGTTTCATTTTTACCTTTTGGAGGGTCAAATTTCTCACAGGGATCTCCTCCAGTTTTGCCTTCACCCCACGAATAGGGGACAGCTGCAGAACAAAAATTGAAAACAGTTAAGTTTTGCTGCACTGAATCTGGCATTTGCACAATGTCACATAAACAGTTTGAGATGAAATTTGAAAATTTCACTTACATGGACTACTTCTCCCTCAATTGTGAGGAGGGTTCGACCCTCTTTCACATCAACAATAGCTGTCAGCACCGATGGTGRACAAATGAGGCTCAAGGCCTCATTAAGCAGCTCTTCTTTGACAGCCACAGGGGAGCTCTTGAAGACCATTGTGTCCTTTGTAAGGACAAGGGCAAACGGAGGAGAGTCACCACGTACACTGTAGTTTTTAAATATATAATTATCGCCTTCAACGAGTTCGCTTCTGAACTCTTCATATGCAGTGACTTTAGCCACATTGGAGCCATCACAAACAGCTACACTCCTCGTTCTCCAGGTTACAGCTCTAAAGGCAGACTCCCCTCGAAAATCCCATTTTAGGGTCCGCAATCCCTCTTTCACCGCAACCACATTAATGTGGAGTTGAGGGGGACGCCAATAGGGGTTACTTGGTTTCTCATTGAGGATTGTCTTCAGAGACATTCTGAAATGGAAAAACAAGTTATTTGGCAGATTGCTAATCATTTGGGGTAAAAGTGTCCTCCTAAACACAATAAGTATCAGAAGCACAAATAAGTTTCACAAACCTTAGGTTGATCTTCTGCGCTTTCTTACCTTCTTTCTTCTGACTTGGTAGATGCAGAAATTAAAATTGGAACTGCTTATACAGAGAGAGCATGCCTTGCACCACCTTCATCAATCAATAAAATCATGTGTTCCCATTTAATTCAGAGTCACACAATTAGCCTTTCTGAATCATTCAGTGCAGCTTTGTTAATAATTTTTATGGATACAGAGCTGTTCCCTCACCCCCTTAATATCATTAAATCCTCAAGTTTGCTATTTGGTAGATAATAATAACTTGCTTATTGAAATTTATTCTCGTTACTGATAGCTTTTAGTTTTGCCAAGTAATTTCCTCATATATATTTCCACTACTCCATTCGTCATCTATACATGAGGTATTCAATGACTTCTTAACTCTACTTATAGTTTCCAAATTGTGCAATCATRTTAAATGGATTGTACTTGTATAATGCCTTTCTATCCAACCAGGACACTCAAAGAGTTTCACACTACAATCCATGCCCTCATTTACATAGCACTCTATTATGTCTCTACAAAGCTAACATGTACAATCATGTATGGTGACTATTCAGCGCCAATCACATTCAAATACTGAAATTATACACATCAGAGGTATTGTGAGTAAAGTGTCTAGCCCAAGGACACAAGAACTGAGACAGCTGGAAGTGGGACTCGAACCGATGACCTACCAGTTCCAGGATGACTCCCCTAACCATTCTGCCACACAGTCATAAAAAACACTTCCATTATACAGTAAGCTTTGAACAATCTCACATTTGTATTCTACATCATTCTGCATATGTCCACTATTTACATGATTATGTGTATTTTCTGGATTATTTATTTCTTCTTGGTTTCTGAGTTCTCATTTTTTGTGCTTCTGTGATATCCTCTTTTACTTTGTTTGATCTTGTTTGGCCCTGCAATGTCCCTATTTATGTTCACCTGGCTGTTTTGTCTCTTCCCAGGTATTATTATTATTATTATTATTATTATTATTATTATTATTATTATTATTATTCAGTTTTATTTGTGGTTTGCAAAAAACTTTAGGGGTGCATTCTTGGTGATTTGCTAAAAATTTAGGTGTACAATGTTCATTATTGCCATCAACTGGAATGGAGTGTGGACTGAAATGAATCTCTTCCTAACCTCCCCAGGTGTTTCTCGTCACCTCATTTGTATGTTATACCTCTTGCCCTCAAACACTTCTTTTGAACTGAAGTATTTTCTCAAATCATCACTTAAAATTAAACACATACCAATAATCAGTGCTTCTATACAAACTGTATACTCAGAAACACTGCATAGAATGCGATTTTTGTACTAACGCCCTTGATGTTGTTATAACTAGTGTACATCGTGGCATTTTAAACTTTTTAATATCTTCAAGATTTAATTTACAAATGTTTTGTTTTTCTCAGGATCAACTCCACCTTTTTATCTGAGCACCACTTCTGTGCCAAACTCATTCTCTGCATGATCCTGAAAGGTACAATTTGACAATTTATATGCTTCATGATAAATCTCCTTCAATAACAAAATAAAATTAAAACAAAACTACCTTTTCCTGAATGTGATATTCAACTGTTTCTTAACACAATGGATCAAATGATTTTTAAATATTAACAATCTAAATGTGACTGTTGTAGAAGATAAAAATGCTTGACATAAAGTTGAGATATCGTGAACAATGTGTTGGCATTGATAACAGCAAATCTGTCTTCTGTAAAATTGTAACAGGGATTCCACAAGGAACCATCTTAGGTCCRGTCCTTTTTAGTTTGTATGTTAATAGCCTTCCAGAAATTTGTCCTGAAGTCAATTTGCAAATGTATGCTGATGACACCGTTGTTTATACATCAGACAAAAGYGGTATTGTTGTTAGTGAAAAACTTCAGAACAGTCTGCAGAGATTATCTACATGGCTACAGGATTCTTGCTTAACTCTCAATACAAAGAAAACACAGTGTATTTGCTTTTCAATCAAGAAAACATCATTACAGCCCTTGAATATTCAGATCAATGGAGACCCTATTGAACAAGTATCACAAACAAAATATTTAGGAATAATTCTGGATGCTCAGTTAAATTTTRGAAGCCATGTTGACAAAATCTGCAAAACTGTTCGATCGAATATGAATTGCTTTAAAATTATTAGACATTGTCTGACACTTCACTGCGCAGAGATGTTTTTAAATTCATTGATCCTCTCACATTTTACCTACGGAGCTACTGTCTGGTCTCAGACTAATCAAACTACACTCAAACCACTAGCAAGTTTGTATAATCGGGCCTTAAAAGTTTTATATCAAAAGCCGATTAGATTCCATCACTGTCACATTTTGGTTAAATTTGGCATTTTGGATTTTACAAATTTCTTAAATTACAATGTTTTAAAAATGATTTTTAAGTGTTTAAATGGACTTGCACCAAGACAATTAAGCGATTGTGTACAGAGACTGCAGGGTAACAGCAGATCTACCAGAGCAGCTTTGGAAGGAAATTGTAAGGTCCCCTTTCGAAGAACAACTTTTGCTCAAAGTGCTCTGTCTGTGAGAGGATCTACAATTTGGAATTCACTTCCTGTTAATTTAAAGTCTGTAACCAGTTTTAGAATGTTCAAAAACCAAACAAAATTCTGGTTACATCAAAAACAGACCTGTACTCACTTTTGATGTTTTACATTTCACTGTTTGTATATAGTATGTTGTGCTATTTTAACTGATTATCATTTCAATTTTTAGAGTTATTTTTTAAAAGCCCATCTAGGGACAAGTGCTGCGAATTAGCTGTTGCGATTGCACCATGATGCAAACATGGGACTGCTGTTTTATTCAGTTTGTCTATGTCGATGTGTGTCTGTCCCTATTAAATAAATAAATTAAATTAAATTAAAAAAAATTCTTGTAAAATCAAGGTATCAATGTATTACATGAAAAAGTACATATTTGTTAAAAGGTTAACAATCACAGTTTTTTCATTGTACGGAGTAGTTTAAAAAAGATGGACAAAGTGTCAAGACATCTGGCGTGTTTTCCCTGTAAAACTAGTAATATAGAAATATGTCACATAATTGAAAGAATTTTAATGGAAAATCACAATATACTTTTCTGAATGCAGCTGCCCACTTCATCAACTACAGAAGATGCAACCCACAACAACACCATCATGATCAGCTCAGTCAGTCATAACTGCTAAATTCCATGACATGATACACTAAATCCTGCCAGCCCATTATGTTTAAAACTGACAATTACACCTAACACGTAAATCTGCACCTCATCACCTCTTTATCCCTCACCCAAGAAACACTGTCTTCAACACAATAGTGTCATCTGTGACACCTCCACTGCTGCATCACACAGAGGTAAGTTCATTCTGTCAAAGTATTTATTCTTCACACTAAAGAAAGTACTTGGCTTATTTCAAAAACTCTCATTTTCAGTCTGTTTTCCATCCCATCCATCCATGTTTTGTACACGCTTCTTCCTTTCAGGGTTGCGTGGGTCACTGGTGGCCATTCCCAGCAGTCACAGTGCGAGGGGCAAAGTACACCCTGGACAGGTCGCAAGTCCATCCCAGATGGTCAGTCTGTATTTTTACACTATAACCTGTCTTTTAAATCTTCTAAAACTACACAACTGTAGTTATCAAATTGTGTTTCTGCTTTCTCAGGATCAGCTCCATCTTTGATTCTACACAACAGTTTCATGAGAAACTTCAGTTAAGACTTTGAACAAGAATAAGATGTTTGTGCAAGCCATTCATCCTTTGTGCAAAGACTTTTTACTACATGCAACAACACAACCTCCACATGACTCCGTAAGGTATGGTAACACAATCTATGTACTTCATGAACAATCTCTCTTTGAAAAAATCTTTTTTAGAAATATGACATACAGTTTTTTGGTCTTGTTGCAGACTCATCTTCATACAACATCAATCATCGAGTTTCATGGGAGCAGCATTTGTGCTACAAACATTGAAAAACAGATTTCACACCAAACATCCTTTATTGTAGAGAAAATATGACTGCAGAAAACAGAAGGTGCACCTGGACCAGTTCTTCTGTGTTTTCCTGTGTCTCTTTCCTGTCCTCCAACCAGACGGTCGAGGCAGATGGCCACCTGTCCTGAGTCTGGTCGTGCTGGAGGTTTCTTCCTGATTAGCAGGGAGTTTTTCCTCTCCACCGTTTGCTCAGGTTGGGAGACTGTGATGAAGTGATTCAACGCAGCCTGCTGGTTTCTTCTTTAGATTGTTCCTTTATAAGTACACTGCCCTGAGGCAACATATGTTGTGACTTTAAACTACATAAATAAACTGAATTGAATTAAATTGAAATCAGTTTTTACATGTCATTTGCTGGTGGTCAAATAATGGTATGTCTTCTATATGAACCTATGACTCAGATGAACCAACTTGGACCTTGATCTTCAAACTGACCATTTCACTTGATTTCAAATGTAACAGAAGTGTTGGACTAAAAAAATATCTTTTCAGAAAAAGTGAGTTATACAAGTTACAAGACAATTCAAAGCTTTTTTGTCCTTTTTGTTTGTTTTTAGCCACATTTTGATCGCCTAGAAGCTTAAGAAGTTACTACATTAATTCATTTTTTAAACACAAACAACTTCACTAAACTTTTTTCTTTTATTCTTGCACAATTCTTCATATTATATTTTTTATTATTAGTAGTTGTATCATTGCTAGTCAGTGTGCATTGGCAATGCAATGCACACTATTGTGATTCGTTTCCCATCCAAGTCGTCTCAACTTTGCCATGCTTCTCCTCCTGCATACTTTGTCCTAGAGCTGCCATTGTAATTTATATCTGTAAAGCCCCTGTGCCAAATGATGCTATGCCTTTTGGTGCCTGTAAAACTTATAGTTTTTGAAATATTAATGTTTAATAAATTATAATGGCAGTCAATGGAGCCTTTATTGGTCCAATACTGCCCCCTGCTGCATCTACACAATATGATACTGCACCATAGTTTCATAATATTTAAACTCAGTAGTTCAGTGATTTCAATATTAATATGATTGTATTTTGATGTTTAACCATAATATTGTCTTAATACTGCTCTATTGTTGTAATATTATGCAGTTTAGTGTCAATAATGGTATTGGCAATATGGCCTCTTTCTGCACACATACAAACCAAGCCCTGCCACCACCTTCTGCCACAACTCCATTGGTCTAATGGTCTATGTCATGGACTTTCATGTGGGAGATCAGGGTTCAAAACCCCTTTAATGCAACTTTAAGAAAAAATCTCTTTAAACTTCATATTGTCACACAATTACCTTAATTCTAAACACCTGCTGACGTGACAGGCACAAGCTGGTTTAGAAAACACATTTGAACTTGGTCAAAGTTCATTCTGCAAGTCCAACACTGCAGGCAAAGCCATGCTGCAATGACATGCTACATGGCAATGCACACTTGTTTTTACATCGTAAAAACCCATGTCTAGTTATTATTCAACTTATTCCGTTTTCTTCCACATCGCCACGCTACTCCTCCTGCATACTTTGTTCTACAGCTGCCATTGTAATTTCTATCTGTAAAGGTCCTGTGCCAAATGATTGCTATGACTTCTGGTGTCTGTGCAACTTGTAGTTTTTGAAATATTAATGTTTAAACTTATTCCAAAATTCATATAATGGGAGTCAATTGGGCCTTGTAATGGTCCAATACTGCCCCATGCTGGACTCAACTTGGTACTGCTCCATACTTTAAGTTCATTCTGCAAGTCCAATGCTGCAGGCAAAGCCATGCTGCAATAACATGCTACGTGGCAATGCACACTTGTTTTTACATTGTAAAAACCCATGTCTAGTTGTGATTCGTTTCCCATCCAAGCCATCTCCACTTTGGCACGCTTCACCTCCTGCATACTTTGCCCTAGAGCTGCCGTTGTAATTTATATCTGTAAAACTCCTCTGCCAAATGATGGCTATGCCTTTTGGCGCCTGTACAACTTATAGTTTTTGAAATATTGATGTTTAATAATTTATAATGGGAGTCAATGGAGACTTGTATTGGTCCAATACTGCCCCCTGCTATATCTACTCAGTACTGAACTATTGTTTAATAATATATAATCTCAATAGTTCAGTGGTTACAATACTAATATGACTGTATTTTGATGTTTTACTATAATATTGTCCAAATATTGCTCTGTTTCTTTAATATATTGCAGTTTAGTGTCAACAATTGCATTGGCAATGTGGCCTCTTTCTGCACACATACAAACCAAACCCTGGCAGTGCCCTCTGCCACAGCTCCAATGGTCTCATGGTTAACTCTATGGGAATTCATGTGGGAGATCAGGGTTCAAAACCCAGCTACTGTAACTTTAACAAAAAATCTCTACAAACTTCATATTGTTACACAATTACCCTCATTATAGACACCTGCTGACTTGACAAGCACAAGTTGGTAGAAAACACATTTGAACTTGGTCACATTTCATTCTGCAAGTCCACTGTTGCAGGCAAAGCAATGCACACTTGTTTTTACATCGTAAAAACCCATGTCTAGTTAGTGTTAATTTTGTATTTTGTGCACTATCTACAGTTTGTAAAGTAACTAGTAAACCTGTACAGATGCTGCTGTGACGCCTGAATTTCCTCTCGGCAGGACAATAAAGGCTATTTTATTCTTCTATTCTATCCTATAATATTTGAATTTATCTGTTTTGCTCAAACATACTCATTAAAAAGACTAATAAACAAAATTTATGCAATAAAAAAAAACAAAATTTGCACTTTTCCCCCTCCTATTAATAAATAATGTGTACTTCAAATAAAAATTTATAAAAAAAGTTGCCAAATACCAAGAGAAAATGTTAAACCCAGAAGCTTCACAAAAGTACTGTGTTCAACATGAATTAATGTGGTCTTGTTATTGGATTAACTGAACTGAGCTCATGTCTGAAGGGGGCTTTGTTATAATCAAACAGGAGTTCTGATCAAGACAAACATTTCTGTGCCAAAATGACGGAGATTTGCAGGAAGTGGTGCGTTCTTTTTTTCTGAGAGAAGTGTTTTTTTTACATAAATCTGAAAATAAATAGAATCAGAGCTCAGAGATGTGAGGTTAATGAGTAGCAGCTCGTAACTCCTGATCACTAACAAACTTCACATGTTCATCTGGTGTGCTGCTAATGAGCCTCATGTGAATTTAAAGGACCAGAAATGGACTCAAACTATGTGATCCAGAACTTGAAAGACCAGATGAACTTTACCTAACTATCCCACTAAATAATTCAATAAACTGATGTTTGATTAAAATTAAATATTTATTGAACTTTTCATTTCAACATGTGACATTATGTGTAAATGTGCATGTGCTTTTAAACAGAAACCATCCGGGCACGAGTTACAGGTTAATAAAATGAAGAAAGCAGGTTATTAGAGACGCACAGATACAGATCGATGAGACGGAGATAAAGAAGCTGAACACTACCTGATTGGTAACAAAAGCTGAACACTAACAAAACGCCACGAGAATCCACAC
>NW_013954308.1:0-14801 GCF_001266775.1 Austrofundulus limnaeus | reverse complement strand
GCTCTACTGTATGTCCAGTGATGGTGAGAGAATCAGTGAGTCCTTTTTTTCCCCACTTGTGAGGAAAAAGCCAATGGAAAATTACCTTACCTGCTACAAAGTCACCTCTGATTTTAATCTTTATTAGCTGAGTCAGATGTGGAGATGCTGAGGAGGCAGAGAAGAAATTTAAAACTTCTCTCCCCGGGCTGCATCTCAAGCTATATATATTTTTGGCTCTGTAAGGTTATTTTTCATTATAAAAACATTTATAAAATGTCAGCTTATTTAACGATTTTTGCTCTTAATTGCTAAAAAACATCCGCCCATCTGTTGTCTTTAATCGCTTCTTTCTTTCCAGGTCATAGGGGTTGCTGGTGCCAATTTCCTGCAATCACAGAAAAACTTCACAACGAAAGTTTAGTTTATCTTTTAGTGTGAAAATTAAAAGCTTCGTGTTTACCAAAGATTGGAGCGTATGCAGCACATCTTTAGATTGTAACTCTACATTCATAAAATTGCCACTCGCAACAATTAAAACTGATTTTACCTTTTAGTTTTAAGGATATTTTAAAATGCAAAAGCTTAATTTGCATTTAAAAATTAAAGGATTTGCGTCTTGGAAAAAGGGGATATGTATAAGCTACAAAAAACTGATTTTGGGGAAACTAAGAAATGTCATCTAGCTTAAGCCAACTTTTGAGTCACTCGGCAGGCAGCCGCCTACCTTTAAAAAAAGAAATAAATATGTAAAATAAACTAGAAAGTCTTTGCACACCTGCATATTGCACACTTTCAAATGAAAGCACAGCTTGACTCAAAATGAAAATCTGCTTCAGAATTCTCCCTTTTCTTCCTCCTGTTATGTTTGCTTAAKATTAGCACATGTTTTCATTTCCTGGCTTCAAACTACAAATATTTAGTTGTATTTTTTTCAAAAGACATTAATTAAATTGAATAATTACGTGAGGAAGATAAAATCAGACCCTTCTTGTGACTCTGGAGTGTCAAATTTTTGATGAGGAAACAGCAGGAGAACTCATGTTGAGAAAGGCAAAAATTACTTTTCCTGACAGAACATTACATAGATGATGGTTAATGTGTTTTTTATTACAGTAGCTTGAAGAGTCTGGGTATTTTTCCCCCCACCAAGATGACTAGATGTTCAGTTCTATACAAAGTAGTTCGTCTTTTTCAATTTGTATTTTGTACTTTCGTGCTTATGAGAAATGCAGAGGAAATGGATCACATTAATGATGGTTTTGTTCTGTTCCTTCAAGCCGTGTCAGAGGGTCAGCCTGTATTATACTGTGACCCTTGAAGCTAAATTGAGTGGAGACCTCATGAAATTAATAACTGCACTTACGTGCTTCCTGCAGTGTCACATTAGAAAAGTCCTCTGCCCTGTTCTTTCTTTCTTATTAATTTTTCATTACTAGACATTTTGAGCTGGGTATTTATATACTTTTATTTTAATCAATAAATTTAAACTTTATCCAAACTGTTATTTAGTGCTGGGCGGTATGACCCAAAAATATCAAGATATTTTCAACATTTACATCGGTTTCACGATATATCGGGTATTTTTTTTTCATCACAGGTCAGCTGATAATAAAATGTACCAACACTGCTAATTTACTTTTTTCTTTTACTGTACCTCTGTCTGTGTCTCTGTGTCCCTCCTCTATATGACTTTTCTTCTCCTGGTTGGAGACAGTAMTCACGCATTTTGGTCCGGTGATGTGCGAAATTCAGTTCCCCTGTGAAAATCTGTCCTCCATAGTGGTTAACCTTAGAGAGAATCACTGGTCCAGGCATAACATCAGACCAATCCTAAATGGTTAATTTGAGGGAGGTGCTCCCAACACAACGGGAACAGATTTTCACAGGGGAACTTAATTTTGTACAACACCTGTCGTGAAGGAGGAGGGTTGCGAAAAGATTATTATCGGGTCTATTGTTTTAATGTTATTTAATAAAGCTTAACAGGACTCACCTTGCACACCAGTCAATTAAACTCTACTACAAAACTACTTCTCCCGGGCTTTTCACAATAGAAGCACAATAAAATCTCCAAGCAGTAACGTCTCCATATTAACGTTGCGTGTAATATCTAACCATGCATGTCACTAAAGATGTGTTTACAACATTCAGCGAAGGTGAAAATGGGATTTTTTTTTATGTCAGTCAATATAAGCAGCGGAATCGCCACCRGCTGCCAGTTACTCCAACATTAGCTTGCTAATGCACATAGCAGTGCTGCAGGGAAAAGTGTCCCCTGGGAAACAGTTCACTGGTGGCCACGACGAAACGTTCCTAACGTGTTCAGGCTAAATAAACTGGTATGTCTGTATTCAGAAAATTCATATAACAAAAAATTATAAATGGTATTCGGTACGAAGCGGTATACCGCCCAGCACTACTGTTAATCTAAATCCTTTCCGGGCAGTTTTTCTATAACTTTGTTTACATTATTTCGTTCCAGGTCACTTTGGGCATGAACGCCGTCTGAAGCGAACATTGGCAGGACCCTTCCACCAGCCTGCATGTCCATGCCGCTGTAAAGGAGGACTTGCTCAATCGGTGTACAAGTTCAGCCCTTGCGTGTCTCTTCTCTTTTCACCATGGGGGGAGCTGTGAGTGCCGGGGAGGACAACGACGACCTCATCGATAACCTGAAGGAGGCTCAGTACATTCGCACGGAAAAGGTGGAGCAGGCGTTTCGGGCCATAGACCGCGGCGACTACTACCTGGATGGCTACCGGGACAGTGCCTACAAAGACTTGGCATGGAAGCACGGAAACATCCARCTGTCTGCTCCATGTATATACTCTGAGGTGATGGAGGCTCTTAAGCTGCAACCAGGACTTTCTTTCCTTAATCTGGGCAGCGGGACCGGCTACCTGAGCACAATGGTTGGCCTCATCATAGGTAATCTTGATGAAGTCTGATTTTACAGATTTTCTTTTTTACTGTTTAGGAAATGTATTTTTTTAGACAAACTGTCACACTAAGAGCATTAGTCTAGATGAAACCAGCATTTGGACGTTTAATGCCACGCCTGGTTTAAAACTAATTATTATGTTTTATTCTTTCTTTTCTTCAAAGGACCATTTGGTGTGAACCATGGAGTGGAGTTGCACAAGGATGTTGTGGAATATGCCCGACAGAAACTGGATGATTTCATAAAGAACAGTGACAGTTTTGATAAGTGAGTCCATGTCCTCAAAACAGACTTTACGTTTGGAAATACAGTTATTTTGTCAAACGCAATCTGTAAGAGAAACTGTTTTTCAGAAGGTTAAATGTGTCTCGCTCGAAACTCCCCAGAGTCTCAGGCTGTTGCCTAGCAAACAGTCCAGTCCAAGAACCTGCCCAGAACAAAACCACCCACGCATCTACTCTTAAAACAGATTGCCGTCAGTGTATACAAATTAAACAGAAATGAGTGATAATAATAAAAAAAAGGACTGCGGCTCAGGAGGTAGAGGTTTTCGTTTTGATCACATGTTGAATTATTGTTGGGTAAAAGACTGAATTACCATCTGGTTCTCTGTGTTCCTCCCATGTGAGGTAGTTTGAATAAAAGTGGAATGAAAGTAAATGTAGCTGGTAGAATTAATGTTTGATGGAATTGACTCTATTCAGACTGACATTAACCCGTTTGTTCGGTTGGGTTCAGTGCTGTTTGACAACATTTTAGACTGTTACACCACTCGAACAGAACAGTGAAGTATTTTATTCATGACAGTAGTTGCGCACCTTTATGTCCACTATGTTTAAAATTCTACACCAAGTTTGGTGGTTAAGTGTGGAAATCCACGCAACGAAAACAGCTCTATCCTCTTGTGTGTTTTCACACATTATTTTTGGTCTTTTCGTGGATAATTAGGTCACAAAGCGAGCATAATTTAGCTTCTGATAAACCAGGCAAATCACTAATATATACTGCTTTGCTTG
This sequence comes from Austrofundulus limnaeus, assembly GCF_001266775.1. Lineage (NCBI taxonomy): Eukaryota > Metazoa > Chordata > Actinopteri > Cyprinodontiformes > Rivulidae > Austrofundulus > Austrofundulus limnaeus. Next base: position 10,862 of record NW_013954308.1, on the reverse strand, counting down.
TGATTTGTGGATTTTAATTGTGCTGCGGGAGTTGACAGTAAATAAAACCATGTCACTGCTCAACTTATGTGACTTGCTTAACGTAGCTAAAGGGATCTGGATTGTTTTGACGTGATATTTGACTGTCTTGGTTTGGGAGTTGCTTAAACAGGTTAGCTAAATAMCCGCTGGCTCAGAAAGTAAACACTATGGATATCCAAACATGTATTTTCAAGAATATCTAGTTCCTAATTTAGTCCTGAAAGAAAAGGGCTCTTATTTTTAAAAATTTTGGTGACATTTACATCCAAGCAACAAAAGTCAGGAGTTTTATAGTTGGACATTTCCTTTGACCTGTTAAATTTCACCTCTTCTTCCTCATTCCCATATCAGGTATTTCACGTTCGTGCCCATCACATGAAAGAAATGTCATCAACACTCAGACCTGCTGTGAATTCTCCAATTACCGACTCTATTTACAAACGGTCTCAGTCTCAATTTCCAAGAGCTTTGTCCATTACTATTCATGCAATTACAATCTCACTTTCAGCATCTTCAAGTAATGTTTTAAATGCTTTCAGGCTGTGGGGGATATGGAAAAATATCCATGTGGTTTTCCCTCACATTTGCAGCTTACCATTGTGATGATGAGACAGACGGAATGATAAACGTGTTTTCCACGCCACTTTTTAATATCTCGATTATTTTTCTTCCCCGCAGGTTTGAGTTCTGCGAACCTGTCTTCGTGGTGGGGAATTGCCTTGAAATCTCAACAGACAGTCACCAATACGATCGCATTTATTGCGGCGCCGGAGTGCAGAAAGACCATGAAAATTACATGAAAGTGCTGCTCAAAATTGGAGGCATACTGGTGATGCCTATAGAGGATCAGGTAAGTGCTGCGAGCMATCGGGCCGACACGGACCAGACGCCCTGATTGCTATTCAAAATTCAAAACATAGGAGGAAAACAAGGTGGAATAGCTTTGACCCAAAAGACTGGTTATGCAACCGCTCCCATGCATTATTGAGCCCCAACTGCCCCTGGATTTAAGCAGCTGTGTTCGAAGCACACACGGTGCTGCATAAATAATGTTTCATTTAAAATGCTGGATGTGTGCATGTGGACACACTGTGGGGCATGCGAGAGGGCTTCAGTGATGGTGTTGTGTGTTGGTGGTAAGAAGGGAAAGGATTGTGACAGATCCGTGGTCTCAAAGCTTTTGAACAATTTAAAGGAAGCTGAAGTAAAACTTGACTTTGATTACAGCAGATACCACGTTTCGTTCCGGCAATCACCAGGGGTGTACAAGATCCTTAAAGTAAATCAATCCTCATAATATTTTCAAAGAAGYCCCAAAGTATTACTAAGGATGAAAACAGCCTGCGCTGTTGTGAGCATTGATAAAATGATTAAATATAATTTTAAAGTACAGATCTTTGGAAGATCAAAAAGCTTGAAAGCACTACAACAGAAAGTTACACAGGCTGTGCCCATGGTAATGGGAATAATCTTCAAAAACGCATCCTTCTTTGTTGGGGGGCTTTCATCAGCACAGAGCCGACATTTTCATCTTCCCCATCTCCCTTCAGTGCTTTTAGAAATTACTCTCCAGAGTGGACAAAAAAAAAGGTGCAGAGAAAGGAGAGGGAGTAGAAAATCTTTGTAACAATGCTGATATACTGTCTGAGTCTTCAGAGACAGTTCGATTACTAGAGCCGAACATCTGTACGTCCCTCTTTTCATCTCTTCCGATGTCAGTATGAGGAATCACACTCATGGGTGCCATTATGGTCTGACATGGTGTCTCCCTCTATCAGCTGGTAAAAATGGACCTGTGTGCTGTWAGAGACATGTACTGGATATAACTGYGCCGAAGAAGGTCGAATCAMTCATRTGCAAATCATTCTACATTTTGGAGTCTTCAGGCGGGTTACTGATCTGTCTCTGTCTGTGTGCCTTTGAGTGAAACGACTCTATGAATGTGTGTGAATAAGAAAAGTGAGAGATCTATAGGTTTAATAGKTACACTTCGGTCTATAAAGGAAACACTTGTGTCATTATTCTGACTGTTGACTAAAGAGGTCTGTGTGGGTTGATGGTTTTCCAGGAACATTGTTGATTAATATACCGTATAATGGCCTGAGTTATCTCATCTGTTATGRATAACAGGCAGCGCTTCTCATTTTTCAAGCCAATACCAAATAGCATTTTAATGATGTTAGGTTGGATGGGTGAGATAATAATATACTAGAAATAATGTTTAGTAATCAAATCAATCAGTCGTTCTTGGCTAGGCTTTTTAAGGAAAATACAGTAAAACAACTCTGCACAAAATGTAACCTTGGAGAAAATAAACAAACTGTGTAAATCTGTTTGTTGACAACCAGGATGTCCAGCAGAGTTCTTGTTACCATCGTTTTACTAAATAAAAAAAAAATCTCCAGTTTGGTGTTCAACTTGACATTCAGGCTTTTAACACTGTCGGGCTTTGTTTTGTGGAAAGTAAACAAGTACTTCAAAATATCAAGAAATTTGAGTTCTGGTCTGATTTGAATGTTCGTAGTCCTTCTATCCTTCAAAGATCCCTGTTGAGATTAACAACCTTTAATTTATCACGATTTTCCCTTGTTAAAGACTAGCAGTGGGAGACATATTGAATGTTTAGCCACTCATGAGAGTGACTAAGCTGCAACACACACAACAATCACATCGACAAGCTCTGTTGAGGAACTATAGTGCAAAAAAGGTTTGGTTTGAAGTCAAGTTTGGATTTGGACACATTTTAGACCTTTGACATTCATAAAACAATACCTTTTTAAAAGGTGTGTGTGTGTGTGGGTGTGTGTGTGTGTGTGTGTGTGTGTGTGTGTGTGTGGGGGGGTATTCAAAGTTTTACTTTTTTGGGCTTTAAATAACCTATTCCTGTCAGAAATGGTAGGAAGTTCTACAAGAGACAGGGGAGATGGAGGTCAATCAAATTTATTTTTGATATATACAGCAGTTTCACAACAACTGAAGGTAACAGTTATCAGACTGTGGTGTATAACTAGAGTATGTGCCTGGAAAATACATAAATTCCACCTTTTAAAACACCAAAATAAATAAAATAGACCATTTAGTAGTTAAAAATAGTTACAAATGTGCATGTGCGCAGTGGGCTGAGTTCAAGTTTTTCAAGAAAATACTGAGGTTGCTATTTGTTTGCTTTAAACTGATTTATGTTAAACTTTCCTTTAGGACCATAGATGAGATTTTTCATGAATCTGCTTTTGGAGCTTGTTGAATTTACTACTTCACTATTCCAGTTGCATTTTCATAGCAATCTCAGAGTTTTCTTGGTTGACCTGAGACATGGAAGAGTCAGGCACCACTACAAAATGGTCTCATATTATGATCATCATGATGTTTTTGTATATAAAGTGTCAAAGTTGAATTAATATTTCAGATGATACTTTTGTCTGATAGAGCAAACATATGCAGGCATGGTTTACYTGCTGTATATGAAAGTACTGAAAGAACCTAGAGTTCAAACGTGTTCGTTTACCAACTATGTGCTTACCAATATGGAGAATGTGCAATTACGTGGAAAGAATTGTTAAAGAGTAACCACATAAAACCAAGGAGTGCTCCTGGCTGATCTTATTCGAGTGACGAAGAGATCAGGCCCAGCATACGGAAGTCCATCTAGTTTTATTCCAAGAGCTCCAGGGCCTGGCTCCGCCTTTGTAATTATGTCATCATTGAGGGAGGTCCCTATACTTCAGAGCCCGAACCCCCAGACAATAATAATCTGTACTACTGAATAAATAAAAGTTCAGTTATATGTTGGATTTGTTCCCAGGCATGTATCTATTATCAAGTTAATCAAAACAGTCACATTTAACAATCATTACAATTCTATCATAAAACTATACTATGTGTAGTGTAATTAAAATCAGTGTGTAACATAAAKCCCAATAATTTCTTCAGTACCAAAGAACTTATCTGTGGGTCTAGGAGTCTGTTGTGGTACTTGGCTCTAATGTTGTATTGTGATCGGTTTTAAATCTGTTTTTGCTTCTTTTGTCCTGTTTTTGCAGCTGACCCAGATAACCAGGACTGGTCAGAGCACGTGGGAGAGCAAAAACATCTTGGCGGTGTCCTTTGCCCCCTTGGTGCAGCAGAGCAGAGGAGACGGGGAGAAACCCGACACTGTCCATCTGCGTGAGTTGCACCGCCTCAACAAAAAAACAACATCTTTGTCATGTTGTGCTTAAGTCATCTTGAAGTATAAAACCGTCAGTACTACGTTTTTTAAGCCAGTGAAAATGATTTAAAAAGAAGTCCTTCAGGATGTTGGTCTTCTTGTTTTGTCTTGCTTGCAGGGCTTAGTTTTCTGTCACACATTCTCACTTGTGCTTGTTGGCCTAGTTGAGGTCAACGTAGCATTAGCGTGGATGATTTTTCTTCTTGTGGCGCGTCGCCCTGAAGGTCCGTGTCGTCCCTGTTTGTCCTCAGCCCCGGTGACCGTGCGCAGCCTCCAGGACCTGTCCCGCGTCTACATTCGCCGCACACTCAAGGGCCTGACGAGCCAGGACAGCCAGGGCAAGGGGACGGTGCAGAGGGRCCCCCAGAAGCGCAAGCGCAGGCGCTGCAGGCGGCGGCGCATCAGCACGTACGTTTTTGTCGGCAATCAGCTCATTCCGCAAATGGTGGAGAGCGAAGAGGAGGAGCACGCCGAGGAGGAGCACAAGGACGTGGAGGAAGAGGAGGAGGAAAGAGACATTGGCAACATCGAAATCATCAAGCAAGTGAACGTGTTGAGAGAACAAATACTGGCTCTACCGCTGCCTGAGCCGCTGAAAGCATATTTGCTGTATTACAGAGAGAAATGACTTCTTCACTCCYTGTCAGCCCTTAATGAGTGCGACGCCTGCTGAAATTCCTTTCTTCACCCGTTTTCAGTGCAAATGTAGCATTATCATTCAATCTTGATGGCAACACTGTATTTGGAAAGAGATAACATTGGATAATAATGGTATGATTGTAATAAATGTTAGTTTTTGTTGGCGTTTTATTTTAATTTTTTTCCTTTGATTTGTATAGAAAAAAACGTGAAAATCAAATGAACATAGGAAACGAAACCAGGAATCCAGTTTTATCCTGTCAGGGTTTTTTTTTTTTTTTCTGCAGACGTGCAGATGAACAAACTGTAAAAAGATCTTCTTACTGTATTTGTTAAAATATAATCAAGCTGAGAGAAAAATTGTAATGCGCTTTATTTTACAATTTTTTTAGAAGCTTTAACCTTCTTTCTGTCAGGATCCAGTGATTTAATTATCCTGAAAGCAGGAAACGAGGCCACATTCTCCCATTTTGAGCTTGAGAGTAAAGACGTTATTGCATAATCATAAACGGGGCACTTAATAACTCTCAATGTGTTTTATACCTTCCTGTAACAAGAGATCACTGGGGAAAAAAAGACCAGACTTATACATATATTTTCTACAGGGCACCTTTTAATGTGACGTTTTCTACAGCATGCTTGTTTTTGTTAGGTTTTGCTGCAAAAAGGAAAAAAAAAAGACAATTTGATGCAATGTAAGCCGTCTGCTCATAGTGTTTTCTTTTCTCATGGATGAATATAAATGTCAACATTAAGATAAAATGAATGAGAGACATTTAGGAATGGATGATGCCTTTTTTTAAAATAGAAAAGTGGTAAAAAGATGATTGTCAAGCCTGAGTTTGTGTATGAATATTATGGTGCTGACATTGGTTTACATCTGACTAGTTGCTTGAGCGGATGCACAGAAACAAAGGATTTAAAGTGAGTTAGATGAACTTGAGTAAAACTGAGTTATGTGTAGTACTGCAGTTTTTTTTTTTTGTTTTAAATCAAAAATAATGCAAAAATCTGAGTTGTTAAAGATTTTGATGCCTTATTTTATCCTGGACTATAGTCGGGTCCAACAAAGCACCTTAATCTGCAGGTTCTCAAGTGAAATTGGCAGCAAAAAGTACCACGGTTGGCTCGTTTTATGGACTGAACTCATTGCGATGTAAATTCAGTTTCACTACATTGRGCTCGCAGTACTTCCCTAATGCTGATGGCTTTTAAGTGCCAACCCATCATCTTAGGATATCTGTGAGCTTTTGGACATTAAGTCATCCAAACAAAGGTAGTTTTTTCTTTTTTTATTTAAATATCTATATATGTATAAACATTCCAAAGTTAAAAAAAAAAACAGTTGAGGTTTAGAGGTTTTCTTCACACTTCACTGTCACATTCAGAAAGTTTTCTCTTACTTTGAATGCAGAGTTTAGTATTTAAAAAGCTGAGTTGAATGTTATTAATTCTCTTGAATATAAACGTGGTTTTCTTTATAAGGTGATTATTTTTACAGTTTCATTTGCTTTGTTGTAGCCACCTTTAGCTGTATTTTACCTTCACACTGGGAACTCTGTTGATCTGAACTTGACTGCTGTCTGTTACGAATAGATAGGAAACGTTAGCATTAGCTCTCATTTAGTTTCGATGTAATGAAACATATTTTTGGTTAAATACGGGGTTAATTATTCTATTTGTAGTGTATGTGTGTTCAAAGGTAATCCTTTTTTTATTTCTTTTTTTAATGTTCTTTGTGGAGTTTTTTTAAGATAATGAAACAATTTCTCAATTAGACTAGAACTCATTTGATTTGGATAGAATCCATTCAGTTTCACATGTGCAATTTCAGCCTTGGAACAATTTATATACCATAACCTAAACTGTAATTGGTTATTAGCCTGGTAGATTAGGAAGAGGCGGACCTACAGCCTGGACTCTCAGGTCGAAAGTTAATGGGACTGGTCTGATTAATTTAATATGGACGAGATTGGACTATTAAAACAGCATAGGGTGAAAATCAACTTGCACTCCGTGTTCTTATTTTGGTTCAGTTGCTTTATTTTTCTGAAAATTTTTCATAGTGTTTGCAGTTTATTATTTTGAAAATGTGTTTTGTTGTAAACGTGTGGCACAAAAATAAAGGTCACAATTACGATGCGTGTCTTCCATTCATTTTTTTAGTTGACTGGGTAAAACTATCAAGTGGAGTTTCATCCGAGCTGGTAGACAACTGCTAAAAGGAACAAACCACAACTCTCCTAACGTAAAAATACAGATTTTCTTTTCCTTTTATAAGCCTCTGCCTGCTGAGGACTGAAGGATTTTTGTGAGAACCCTCCAACTCAACACTGGAGCCTTTAAAGTGTTGGGCAATACACCTACAGAGGGTGAAGCAGATCAGACAAACAGTTGTCGAGATTGTTTTTTGCTCAAACGTGGAAAAAGCTGCTGTCTCAGGCCTGGGATTTTGTCTGAATATAAAGTGTATTAGCTGTTGCACTCTGGAGACTGACGAAAGGCAGATAAAGGAAGAGGAAACAGATGCAGAGATATCCTTGCTGTCAGCCGTAAAAAGCATCTTTCATTAGGCGCCGTTAAAAGTTGAATGTGTCGTACAGAGATATAGAAGACCCTGATGACATCTCCAGGAATGTTTTTCAGATAAGAACGCTCCACCAGTAAACTCTTGTTCATAAAAACAGAGGCGTGACTGCAGTTTTTAAATTAAAGGTCTAGCATTCCTTGAAGGAACACATCACTTACCACTTTCCATCTCAGTGTGTAAAACCAACGTGGAAAAGGGGCTGAGATGTGTCCATTTTTATCAAATTTTTAAAAATGTTTTGTGTGATGTCATGCAATAGTGTAGGATGTCACAGAGTATGTGTTGCAGATAAACGATGATGATGAAAGTCAAAACCATAAGATTGCATGAGACGATATGGTAAATGGACTGTAKTTATWTAGCACCTTTCTATCCATCCAGGACACTCAAAGCGTTTCACACTACAGACATTCACCCATGCACACACACATTCACACACTGATGATGGCAAACTACAATTGTAGCCACAGCTGCCCTGGGGCACACTGACAGAGGCAAGGCTGCCATACACAGGCGCCACCGGACCCTCTGACCACCATCAGTAGGCAAGGCAGGTAGGTGTCTTGCCCAAGGACACAACAACTGAGTCGACTGGACGGGGATTGAACCGGCGACCTTCCAGTTCCAGGACAACTCCCCTAACCACTCTACCACAGCCGACCCTATACGAAGATCTGAGGGCAGAGCTGCTATTTTATAATCCTGAGGCTGCAGGTTTGAATCCAGGTTGCGTCAGGCTTAAAGCAATTGCCCAGATTTTTGTGTGAATTTGCTTGTTGTGGAGACTTCTCAAGGGAGCAGCCCAAAAACAAACAAAAAAAAAAAAAACAATAACGTTATGTTTTTGTCTTGGATAACATTGACTATCTGTGGTGGCCATCTTGAATTAGACATACTCTAAATATTAGTTGCAGATGTCGGGGAGACCGGGGACAGTTACAGCATTGCATTTGACTCTGTTACTCAGAGATGGTTTGAATTAGACAAACCAAATTTTAATACAATAAACTCACATCTGTCTGTTAATAGTSAAAACCATTTATGGATGATTAAAGCATGTACATTCTTCACAATTTGCATTTGAAAACAAAAAGTTACATTTTGCAATTGACCTCGGGGCCGGGGACAGTTGCAACATTGTTAAGGGGTGGTTGCAACATATTATTAATACAAATATTTCACTGTAAAGAAAAGTTTTATTTTTTTTATATTTATATTATTGCTAAATGAATAAAAACTGTAAGTCATAATATTACAGTGTTATTTATTTATTCTTTTTGATCAAATGGCGAATATAGATTTGCCTTGATGAGTAGACCTTATATACAGATGTCAGACTTTAATTGATATAAAATACAGTTGAATTTTTGAGACAAGGATAATAGAAGAATTCGTGAGGCAATTAACTTTTGTTTTGCCTGTTGTCACTGTACGCCTACATTATGCTAAATTTACATTGAAAGAAGCTGGGATTTTAAAACCATTGAAAACAACAACTGCAGAAAATACATCTTAAACACTTTTATGTTTTAAACTATAAAATTGTCATGAATACCCAATACCCTTTTAAGTGTAAACTTAATTTCAACATCTTAATATTATCTGTATGTGCTCTGTTTTTATATGGATTTATCGTATGGGGACAGTTGCAACAATTGTTGCGACTGTCCCCCTTCCTGTGAGCCACGATAAAACCTCATGTGTTAGCTAAATAAGCTGAGCTTGATACATGTATATTAGTTAAAAGTCAACATATCACTTGTTTAAACCATATAAGTTTGAGCTGGAGCACAAAAACAGTGACAGCAGTTTAACAAAAATAAAGATGGGCAAAAAAAATTACTTTGGTACCTCAAAAACAGTTTTTTTTAATAAATCCTGGAGCAGTTTTTGAATCTGTTTACTTTTTCTCTGCAAGGTGGAGCATCTAACTGAGCATGTACAGTGTGACTGTCATCACTCTAGCTTGTTTCTGTTTAGAGAAAAATGACGTGTTGCAATCGTCCCTTGTTGCTACTGTCCCTGGTCTCCCCTACTTCCAATGAATATTTAAAGATTTCATTAAAACCCTGATATTTTGTCAATAAAAGCAGCATTGATTCCAAATAGTTGTTAGAAAGAAAAAAAAAAGCAAATATCTCACTTAATTAAATAGTGTTGAGATTATGTGTTGTGTATCAGTCTCAGCCACTATACCAAATTTTAGGTCAGTTTGTGGCAACCATCTTGAATTATGTTGTCTCCATAACCAGTGATAGCTGTTCATCCAGTGATTGATATTTAAACATTTAGTTAAAATTTGTTGAGAGGTTCATGAGATATTTTGGTAATAGACACAGGGCTACAGTAGCACTTTGGTCAGTCTTGTAATCCTGAAGCTGCAGGTTTGAGCTCAGGTCATCAAATTGGAGTTTATTTGCTGTGARGACCACTGCAGAAGTGTGCAGCTGAAAGAACAGCAACACACAAGTGAGGGCAAACACCATTATCTGCCTTGTCTGCATGTCAGTAGGGGGTATTAAACATACTGTAAGAAGCAAAGCCACCCAGGAGCAAGCCATAATACAAAAAAATCTCATTTATTGATTAATTACACTGCATATTTGTTAATAAAARATCTGTGAAAAATCAAATACACCTCATCCTCTACATCCTGTGTTATATACGGTTATTTGATCAGGTTTAAAGCACAAACAGCATCACACAGATTTTCCTTGCATATACAGCACCTCCATCCATTTCCATCGGCTTAACGACGCCGCACAGTGTGAAAAACATTCTGCCAACCCCCGTTTAATTCGCTAGCCTCTGGAGTTTACTTACCCAGGGGCCTCTTCTGTTGGTTAATGGGAGGTAAGAGCATGACTAATTACACTAATTGACCTGAACTCTTTGTAAATATGATATTTTAGCTGCCTCTGCAGCACGTATAAAGCAGAGAGAAGTTTAAAGGGGTATCGCTCAGACCTCTGAAGGCCAGGCTGCACGATATTTTGGTTTTCTTCCTTAGAATTTCTCGCTCTTATCATATTTACAAGGTGGAGTCAAGCAAAGGTTAAATTACTCAACAAAACACAACATGGCTGGTTTTATTCTTCTAAACTGCTTCACAGAGCAAATGATGACAAACGTTATGAGCTTTCTAATGTTTCAATCCCAAAAAGTAATAGTCATTTTTTTGTTCATTTGACTCTGTTTATTTACATCATGGAGTGTGTTTCTAATTATGTGATTAGCTTGTGTTCATTGTAAACTTGATTTTCTTTTATCCAGCAAAAAATAAAATGAAGGGCACATGTTCATACAATCTGCCAATCCTGGTTGTATTTGTACACTCACCGGCCACTTTATTAGGTACACCACGCTAGTAACGGGTTGGACCCCCTTTTGCCTTCAGAACTGCCT
>NW_013954307.1:42757-43117 GCF_001266775.1 Austrofundulus limnaeus | reverse complement strand
TTTTTATTTTTATTTTTATTTTTATTTTTTTTTTTTAAGCCTTTGTCCGGTCACTGTGAAAAAAAACAAAAAAACTTCTAATATCATCTTAAGATGCCTGAGGTTTAAGCAAGGCTTGTTTAAGTTCCTTTTTATTTTAAATAAAGAGTTTGTATTTTAAAGTACAGTAGTATTTTAAGTAGTATTTTAAAGAGTTTGTTTAGTTAGGTTTATAAAACACTTTGTTTATGATTTCATTTTTGGCCATTGATACATTTTCTGCTGGGCCTTCTAGTTTGCTGAGTTTTCTTCTGTGATTAGGTTGAAAATATGTTTTTCTGTATTGTCTCCTGGAGTGTTTATTTGGGTAATTATCATTTG
>NW_013954307.1:33676-41757 GCF_001266775.1 Austrofundulus limnaeus | reverse complement strand
CAGGAACACCTCGGAAGTCTTTGATCTTGAATTGATCCGCTTGGTGAAACGGTGTATTCCAAAAGTAATCCAAACTGAAAATTTTGCGTGGCATAAGTTTTTCTTAAGTTATTGTGGAAAGGAAACGAAAAAAAAGAATTCTGTCTTTTTTTTGTAAGTTTCCCATAATGTCTGTGGGTAACTCCCTTTGATGCAAAACTTCAAGTCCATTGGGCAACAGAGTCTGTAATCCACTGGAAGCAAAAGTAATCCACCAAGGAAAAGTATAATCCACAAGGAAAGAAAAAGTATTCCACATGGCGATTGTTGTGGCTGACCCGGAGTCAACCAATTTCTGGAACAGCATAGCGAAGTGAAGTACTGGAACCCCATTTCGAGAGTCGATCTCTGGAAAGTTGCAGGTTAACAGGGGATCTCTGCATCGAACATGGAGACGGGATCTCTTGGTCGACGATGGAGACCACCAACAGGAGCGAAGAGACAACTGGAACAGCGTGAAGATGGGTACCCCCAGAAGGATGTAGGTCGAGAGCGTTGACACTTGTAGAGCCTTGGAAGAGGAGGTGGGCCATCGTGGAGGGTGTTGAAGGCTGCGTTGTTTCCAGTTGATGCCCTTCTTGTCGCTATGTGTTGCGCACCTATGTGGTTTTAGGTTAACCTAAAGTTGGGTTTTTACATTAGGCTAATCCTATGTGTACCTCTGCATGTTAGCTCTCAGGTTTTAGATAAGCTACAGTTAGTAGTTAAAGAATGGGTTATAGGGGTTTATATCTATTAGAGGCTAAAGAGGGCTTCTGGAAGGAAGGCCTCAAATTCAAACTACATTAACTATTCCTCCAATCATACCTTAGTTATGCTAGGGCGACAATAGAAAAAATAGTCTGGTTTTGTCTTCTGCTTTTGCAGTTGTCACTCAATGAGCGATTTTAGATTCTTCAAATTTTGTTTCTATTTTCCCTTAATTTAGGAGTCTATGTCGAGACGCATGTTTTGAAGATTAATTAGCCCCCCCGATTGGTGTTGATTCGAGCGAGGTCTATATGAAAATAGTGGCGTGGTCAATGTAGGTTATGGTACCTAAAGTACCATTAATCTACATTGACCTGTAAAAGATGAGATCTATCAATGACTGCATGTTGACATGGTTAAATTCATTCCAGACTTAATTTATTAACAGCAATACAAAACCTCAATGTCTTGGCTGTGGGTGTTCAGAACCTGCACAAAGTTATTTATCGTCTCACAGTGATGTTTATTCTGTGCCGAACCGATTTTAAACAATGAGAGGTTTAGAACGTACACGCATCAACCAAGTTGGTAAATAAGCAATAAAAATTTGGTGTTTTAATGCTTCAGCGCACTCTAGTGGTCAAGATAAATCATAGATTTAACTTATTGTTATGACCTATTTGAATTTCTCTTGAAATTTATGATMTTGACTTAGTGTTTCTAAGTTTTTGTAGTAGATGTTTGTTTTTTAACACCTATTTATTATAGACCTATTTTAGTGTTTTACTGTCTTCTGCTTGGAAGACCTGTTTTATCCCATGAGGTCTGAGAGTCTGATCGAGTGTTGTCACTGATCATGACTGTAGGTTTACGCTTTTGTTTGAGTTGTTTGTGAAATCTTTGTTTCTTTTCAGTTGATTTTAGTGGACCCATTTTAATGTTTGTTCTTTCTGACCTTTGTTGATTTTGACTGTTATCAGGTGGGGTGCTGTCCACCTGTGTGTCAGTTTGTGGGCGAGAGTTCCAGTCCTGGACTCTCCTTGTCCTTTTGTTTGGTGAAAACATGTTATCAGGCCTATTTCCCCCCTTTTGGTTTGTTGTGGGAGTTTGTTTGGTCCTAATACATTTTGCATCAGTTTGTGGTGGTCTGGTCTGTTTGTGTTTGTTGCAGACCTTACGCCTTTTGATGTAGTTTATCACATCTTTTTTCATTCCTGGCCAGTAGGCGATTTGTTTCACTGCCTTGAGTGTTGCTTTGATTACTTTTAGTCCTGTGGGCAGAAAGTTATCACCATGAACTGAGTCATGGGCTTGTTTTAGCATCTCCCCCCTTTGGGTAAGAGGCATCACGAGCACAAGTGAAGATGTTGTCTCATGAGCAAAAGTCAGATAGCCTCCGACCATCTTCAAATGGTTTCGTATTTTATAGAGCGTGCTAAATTCACTGTTTGAGGCTAGAATGTCTTTAGACAGTGTGTTGTTATCTGGGTCAGATAAGTGTTGAATGATAGCACCTATGTTAGGGTCTCTCAACTGTTGTTGAATGAATTTAGTTTCTATTTCAGTTTCTGAAATTTCATGTTGAACATGGCTATTGTTGTTAGGAAGTTCATCTGCTTCTGCAGTTAGTGTCAGCTCAGCTGCATTAGTGTTTGATGTGTTATCATTTAGTATGTGAGAGTTTTGTTTACTCTTTGAGGTTACATGCTGAGTCGTGTTTTGATTCAGCTGTTTCTCTGCTTGGGCTGGACTTCTGCCAGATGAGGAGTTTGTTTTGCCTCCTGAGCTGTTCAGTGTAGGACGCTGGGTGCTAAACTCAGGAGGAAGTTTGATGGGCAGTGGCTGCTTTGTCCAGGTGCAGTCCTGGTCTGACTGAATCGTAAACACTTCTTTTTGGGTAATTAGTGATTCAGAGTTTAAAAGTAAACTTTCTTCGTCAGAAGAATCATCTACAATGTCACTGTCTGAGTTTCCTGAATCCATTGTTTGATCAGATTCTGAGTCATCAGACCTGTATTTTTGGGACTTAGGTGTGTCTTTATAAGGTTTAAAGTTTTGGGGCGAAAATCTGTGAGCATGTTTTTGTTAGTTTGACAGTATCTTTTGTACTCATAGTTTTGTGTTTTGTTTTCACAGTGTTCATCCTGATCAGACTTTTGTCTCCATTTGCAAATGTTGTTTTGTTGTATAGGGATAAAAGGTTCTATTTCTACTCGATTAGAGTCAGATTTAAAGCCTTTATCCATTTCACGAATGATATAAGCTCTGCGAGCACATTCTCTTAGTTCTTTAATGGAGTTGTCTCGGGGMTTCATGTCTGRGTCAAAGTGTTCTTTGACAGTAGCATGTAGATTCCTGTGAAAGAGAAATTTAAACTCABKTTCTTCTTCCATCCCTMGRWCYTTTCTAGAACCAAAGAAGGTTTCAAAGAGTTTGTAATAGAACTGATCAGGGTGTTGCTCTTCGTTTTGTGTTACCTTAGCTGCTAGAACAACTCTGCATCCTTCCTCTTTAGAGAATTCCTCCTCTAATGCTCTGCACATCATGTTACAGTCTCCTTTAATGGAGGCCATTTGACGATCAATAAAGGCCCGTACCATTTTGCTTGAGGTGCGTTTTATTAGGTACAACCTATTGTCTGTCGTCACGTTTTGAAAACGTTTGAGATTAAACTCAATTTCATTTAGAAACCCTGTGACGTCGTTATGACGTCCTGGTTTTGGGTCAAAGTAAGTTACCTTATTAGCAATCTTATCCAGATTCCAGTCAGTAGCTTTGTCCCGGTTTTGATGTTTGCACGAGTGCTGACATTGTTCAGTTCTGTTGAACTGTGTCTGATCTGAAGGCTTTTGCCTTTCATATTGGATGGGGTCTGTTTAAAGCAGGCTTAGGTTATTTGTGTGAGATTGATGTTCTCAGGTTGAGGAGAATTAGAGTGTGTTTTAAGCATTAAGTTTTTGATTTGTTCATCTTTTTCAGCGAGTTTTTGTTGTAACTCCTGATTTTGCTGTTTTAAATCTTGATTTTCCTGTTCTGTTAGTTCAACATCATCCTCATACTGTTGTATGAGGTTTCTGTTTTCTTTCATTGTTTCAGTGTTGAAAACATGTGATTGTCATTTGTGCTATTTTTAGCTGTCCATCATGGATTGCTGTTTTAGCTTCTAGGAGGTCCTGCATTCTAGCTTCTTTTTGGGCTTGCAGTTCCTCTTTTAGTTTGTTTATTTGGGCTTCCTTTTTGTTTATTTAGAACTTTTTTGCCCTTAAACGAAGATTAACTTTCTTTAACTGAACTGTGGTCAGCCTTAGCTTAGCTTCCATCAGGTATGCTAATTTTGCTAGCATTTTTGAATGTTGAGTGTCATCATTTAGCACTTCTTGGGCTAACTGTGACGTTTGATTCATGAGGTCCTCAACGTTTATTTGTTCCATTTTCCTTGAAAATCTGGAATCATCGCTGTGTTGGACAGTTTGTACATAACTGTCTCAAGTGTATTCTCAGAGGCTTGACCCTCTGTTTCAGAACATGATGACATATTTGAATATGTGTCTGAATCCATTCTGCAATAAATGTATTATTTTATTTAATCATAGTTAATTGAGAGATAAAATAGCTTTTTGGTTTGTTAAATGTTGCCTGTAAAAAGATTTTTAATTATTAGGAAGCCTTGTTGCTTCACCTGTTTAATTAAAGCTTATTACAAGAGAAATACTTTTAAAATCAGCTAAATTATCTTTTGACAATCAAACAGTGACATAAAAGAAATGTACCTAAAATGCATTAATGTTAATGAGATTGCAGTAAAGCTTGCTGCTTTAATGTGTGTTATTTCCTTCTTTGTTTTCTGGATGTTAGTTTTATTTAACTTTTGTAAAAAAATGAAAATGGTTTAAATGTGTGTACAGCTCTGTGTAGAGTCTGTATTTCTGTTTAAAAGTCAGTATTTTGTTACTGCTTTAACTTGTTTCACCCGTTTAAGGTGTTTTGCCCTTATTTTTTGTCTTCACAAAATGTGGCATTGAGTAGTTAATTGTTGTTATTAACTTTTAGATGTTTTTCCTATATTTAGGTTTAAAATCTTTTAACAGGGTCAACAATTGGTTAATCACTTTTCCTTTGATAAAAGTTATATAGCTCCGGTCAACTATGTGACGTCTCACCCCTCACTTAAATTCATCTGTTATGAAAGTAGTGTAAAACTAATAAATGGCCAATTTATTTAGATTTTAGCGGAGTGTTTTGGTTATATCGGGAGACGCTCTTGGGACACATGAAGAGGCCCCTGTTATATAACCGAACGCAGATATTAACCCTTAACAACGAAGGTGTTTGTAATTCTGGTTCAATGGATCCAATATTTAAGTTGTCCTATAGACAAAATGCATGCAATAATCATAAACTCGCCTTCTAGCGCAGTTTAGATGAAAAAACCAGCTTTTAAGCCTAGTTTTAAAGAACCTGTCTTCAGCTTCACTGAGACAAATTACAGCTGCTGCGTGATGTCAGCTTACTGACAGCTCATACATACATAGATAAGCAGCTTTTTTAAAAGTTTTATTTATTAATAGCAAAGTTTTTGTACTATAATGACAGAAAACAAYCCTGCAGTAACCTGTATTTTTCTGAACACCATCAGCCAAGYCAATTTGCTATCATGAGTCATTCAGAAATGACATAAAACACAATGCCAACCAGCAGTTTAACACATTCAATATTTTGCACAGACAGAAATATTTATCCTTTGAAAAGAAAGGGACGCATCCTCCACCATTAAAAAGAGCGCATTCTCCACCATTATAAAAGTTTTGGGACCAACAATAACAAGCTTTTAACTTCTTAATTAACCACACTTAAATAGAAACACAAACGTCAGCTTAGATGTTAAATGCCAGACATTTGAGGCTGTTTATCTTAGGAGTTGGCAAGGGCAAGGTTAAGAAAAAGGTTAAAGAAAGGTGTTAGCTTTTCTACACTTTATCTTAAATAATGTGGGTTTTAACCAGAAGGGCGAAGCGTTCTGTGCTCAGCTTCGGTCAGACCTCGACGTCACACACAGCCAGCTTTTACCTTGAGATGATGTTCTGTCACCTGCCAGGTAGATGAGGGRGCTGCRGGAGAATCTGTCTTTAGACRGTCGAACAGGGGACCCCAAGGCGTGCTCTTTGACTCGTTTACGTCCACGTCAGCCGTAACCAGAAGACAAGGCCTCGACTGGAACCCAGGTTGTAAATAAAACTTCCGTCTGGAGAGTTTCTGAAGGTGGATAAACCAGGCGTGGTTTTCCACACTGTGAGGTTTCCCCGTTGGCGTGAAGGGGCCAAACCTGACACAGTTTTCAGCTTTTGATTCCCCGGAGAGAATCTAGCTGTTACGGTGACTGACGGCGGTCCGTCACCTTTACTCTCTTTCTTTTCTCTCTGTGCTAGACGGGCAGAAACTGTTAGTTCCTAAAAGCTTAGAGAATCTATGGTCCGCCCTCCAGAAGGTTAGATTAGAAAAAGAAATTATCAAGGAAAGTGTTAGTTTTAGAACTGGCTGTACCCTCCTGAAACTAAAACAAAGATTATTGCTGCTGCTGTGTGGTTCAGAACAACACATTTCATGACCCATTTAAATTATCTGATGAGTACTTGTTTAAAACATAACTGAAAGAAAAATGAATTGCTTCAAGTTCAAAACATTTGTAAATATGATTCAGACAAGTAAAACATTGATATTTCATCAACTTAAACCATAAAGATTATTTTAGTTAAATAAGAATTTTACTCACAGAAAAACTATATATAGCTGAAATCATACTGAGGGAGAAAAGAGATCTGTCCTCTCTTCTCCTGTAACTTTGATAAACATTCTCTGATTATCAAAATGCGTAATACTTTCAGTTAAGAGAGCGCTAAATCAAATAAGAGAAAATTTTTCTGTTTTTGTCTGACTTAGAAGGAAAMTGGCCTTGGGTGGCCTAAATACAGT
This sequence comes from Austrofundulus limnaeus, assembly GCF_001266775.1. Taxonomy (NCBI): domain Eukaryota; kingdom Metazoa; phylum Chordata; class Actinopteri; order Cyprinodontiformes; family Rivulidae; genus Austrofundulus; species Austrofundulus limnaeus. Next base: position 35,058 of record NW_013954307.1, on the reverse strand, counting down.
ACTAAGTGGAACAGAGATTTTGTCCATTAGAAGGCTCATCAGAGGACTGAGAGTCCAAGATAGTTCCTTGATAATTTGACTCGAGGTGACCCCTACAGCMGTAAGAAGTGAGGAGGGGGTCTGGCTGTGTTTGTGAAAGATAGATGGTGTAACGCTGGACATTTAAGCATCAAAGAATCACTATGCAGTAAGGACATTGAACTGTTAGCTGTTAGCATGAGGTCTTACCAGCTCCCAAGGAAATTTTCGCACATAATTGTGATAGCTGTGTACGTCCCCCCTCTGCTAATGCAGCTGCAGCATGTGATGCTCTCCATTCAATCACTAGCAGACTCCAAACACAACACCCACAGGCCCTCTTCCTGATCTCGGGGGATTTTAATCATGTCTGCCTGTCCTCCACTCTCCCCACCTTCACCCAATATGTCACCTGCCACACCAGAGATAACAGAACACTGGATCAACTGTATGCCAACACAAAAAATGCATACAGGTCATCACCTGTCCCTCCCCTGGGGGAGTCAGACAGCAATCTTGTTCAGCCCCAGCCTGTCTATGAACCACTTGTACGCAGAAAATCGGTTGTGACACGCACAGTGAAGAGATGGTCTGAGGAGACTGAAGAGGCTCAGAGGGACAGCTTCAGCTCCACTGTGTGGGGAGAACTTCATGCACCTCATGGGGACAATATTGACAGCATCATGGACTGTGTCACGGACTACATTAACTTCTGTGTGGAGAACACTGTACCCACCAGGACAGTACGGTGTTCCTCCAACAACAAACCCTGGATAAACCCTTAAAGGCTCTTCTCAAGGAGAAGAAGAAAGCCTTTAAAGAGGTACAGAAGGAACTGAGAAGGAAGATCAGGTATGGAAAAAACACCTACAGGAAGAAGATGGAGGATCAGCTTTAGCAGAGTGACATCAGTGGGGTTTGGAGGAGCCTGAAGCTGGAAACATACTCCCTCTGAACTGCTGACGTCAGCACAGGTTGTCACAGTTTCATGACAAAAATTACGTCACCGGTGTTCGCAGTGTCGGCTCGGCAGCCCCTTTTGGCACAACCCTCCGGCAGAAATTTTTACCCCCCTCGTGCGACGATGGTAATGTTGTGACAACCCGCTGTTTGCTATCAGCTGGCTGCACTGTTTTCCTCTCTCCCTCGGCCCCTCCCGTCCTGATGCACTCTTAGACACGCCCTGTAATACACCGTTCTTCCAATGGACTCACCTGATTGGTTGCCTGGTTCAAGGTGTTGCCGCACCACGGGGGTAAAAATGGCAGTCTTTCTCCAGACCCGGTGATAGAAGCAGCACCGCAGACATTACACCAGTGATTGACGCTACTCATAGGAATAAAAAAAAAATAAAGAAATAAAGA
>NW_013954307.1:28248-32676 GCF_001266775.1 Austrofundulus limnaeus | reverse complement strand
TCTTTATTTCTTTATTTTTTTTTTATTCCTATGAGTAGCGTCAATCACTGGTGTAATGTCTGCGGTGCTGCTTCTATCACCGGGTCTGGAGAAAGACTGCCATTTTTACCCCCGTGGTACGGCAACACCTTGAACCAGGCAACCAATCAGGTGAGTCCATTGGAAGAACGGTGTATTACAGGGCGTGTCTAAGAGTGCATCAGGACGGGAGGGGCCGAGGGAGAGAGGAAAACAGTGCAGCCAGCTGATAGCAAACAGCGGGTTGTCACAATGTGTGATTGGTCTGAACTTCGTGGGCGTGTTTGGTTGTGCTGAAACTGAAAGCGCTTGGACAATCAAAAGAAAAAAACTCACTTCTAGAGCGGACTGTTGAAGCAGAGTTTTATAAAGATTCTCAAACCGAGAAAAACATATGGCGTTTTTGTTTGTGCTGAAAGCACTATGCGCTGCATTTACTTCAACCACTCGGTAAAAAAAAGGGGAAAAAATGACTCGCTCCCAGAGCCGACCAGGAAGCAGAGTTTTATAAAGATAGTCAAACCGTGAAAAACTCATAAATGGAGAATAAACAGATGTTGTGCACAGAGGAATCTGACTGATAAAAACTGTGGAGCTTAAACCAGGACAGATGTGGATAAATACATTGGGTGAGTGACGAGTGACTTTTTTCTCTGCATTTTCGGCTGTTGCGGGAAGATACTCCATGCAGCGACGTATGCTGCAGCGGGAGGGGGGTTTCCTGAGCTCAGAACGGGGTGTCTCAGGGACTATGAAAGGTGTGTGTGAAAACGACTGCCGAACAACCACGTGACCGTGCGTCAACCCATCGACGTCAGAGGGAATGTGTTTCTAGCTTGAAGACGATATCAGGCCACAAACCAAACCCCCWGGTTGTAGGGGACTTGGGGTGGGTGAATGACCTGAACCAGCATTTTAACCAGTTTGATCGGTCACCCACCCCTCCCCCAGCCAAGTCTCCTCTCCTGCCACCTCCACTCTCTGCTGGCTTCCCTTCACAGGACTTCGCACCTCCAACCCCACTCACCTCAGGGGATTATATCCCACAGCATCAAGACTTCACACCTCACAGCTCCCAACCATCATCACTCCCACTCACTCCAGAGGACTCCATCTCACAGTATTCCTCCTCCTCCCCCATCTTGTCCCTCTTAACACTTCAGGTGAGGAACAAGCTGAGGAAAATCAATGTTAGGAAGGCTACAGGTCCTGATGGGATCAGCACCAGGCTCCTCAGGTACTGCACAGATCAACTGTGTGGCAATGGGATTTATGTTCAGTCTGAGCCTGAAGCTGGAGATGGTACCACAGCTATGGAAGACCTCCTGTGTGGTACCTGTACCCAAGACCAAACATCCGAAGGACCTCAGCAGCTACAGGCCAGTGGCCCTGATGTCACATAAAATAAAGACCTTCGAGAGGCTGGTCCTCAACAATCTACGCCCCCTAGAGAGGTCCTCACCAGATCCACTGCAGTTTGGCTACCAGCCTGGCATCGGGATGGATAACGCCATCATCTACCTCCAACACCAAGCTCTGACCCACCTGGAGCAGCCTGGAAGCACTGTGAGGATCATGTTCTTTGATTTCTCCAGTGCTTTCAACACCATTCAGCCAAGACTTCTGAGGGACAAGCTGGATCTGTCTGGAGTGGACCACCACATGTCCCGGTGGCTTCTGGACTACCTCACTAGCCGGCCACAGTATGTGAGGACACAGGGCTGTGTCTCGGACATGCTGGTCTGCAGTACGGGGGCTCCTCAGGGAACAGTGTTGGCACTGTTCCTCTTCACCCTCTACACTGCAGACTTCACCAACACCCTGGGCTGCCACCTCCAAATGTTCTCTGATGACTCTCCCATAGTCGGCCTCATCACAGGTGAGGACGACTCAGAGTACAGACAGTGGACTCAGGACTTTGTGGACTGGTGCCAGTGGAACCATTTCCTGATCAACGCTGGTAAAACCAAGGAGCTGGTGGTGGATTTCCGTGGGCACAGACCCACCACACTGACACCGGTGAACATCTAGGGCAGGGGTGCTCAACCTTTTTTGAACCAAGAGCTACTTTTGAAGTCGACAGTTTGCCGAGATCTGCTCGTCCAAACTCAGTATCAAAAAACATATTTTTTCGTCTCCCTACTCCTCACTTCTTAAAAGTAAATAAAACAGAAAGTAATGTGTTGCTAGTTTTATTTAATTTAAAGTATTGTCAAACAAAACTATCTACTTAACCATATATTTACCTACAAAAAAATAAAAGATAAAGTCCTTAACTCCTGACAGGGAAACAGAAAAGTGATGCTCGAACAAAAAGGATAATTTTTTTACCCCCTTCAATTAGTACTCCCTGTAACCTTAGAGCTATGAGGGCTGGAAACCTGTCCAGTGTGAAAACCACAGAGTCAAATAACTTTGGAGCATGGGAACTCGTCTCCATTTATTCAAAGAACTCTCCTCCCTTTCTCTCCATACAGGGGAGGAAAAACAAAACAAAAAACTAAAGTCAAAGCACACAATATAAAATTCTCTCGTTTATACTATTACAAAAAGTGACTTACAATGGTGCAGATTCACATACCTACAACAACTATTTCAAACCTCAATCTGCAGCATGCAGGATGGTGTCATCTGTAGGTGTTGAAGAGCTCAGTCCCTCATTGGTCCAGACTGCTGGCTCCAGACCATTCAAAGAGTTCCACCTGGTTCACCACCTATGAACAAGACACACACAGCCACGCTAGGTATGGAAAACAAGGGCACATCCAAACTGCAAAATAAATAAATAAATAACACAAAGGTGCCAGTCAGTGTATAAGACACTATTCTGGTCTAAAATATAATAAAAAAACAACATACAGACACATTGTGAAAAGTCTAGAGGAGACAACTTTTTATGCAAGCTATGTAAAAATAATGTATAAATAAATAATGTAAAAAATGAATGTCTACCTTAGTGGGACTTCTGACACCGAGAGGAGGCCAGGGTCTCATAGGCAGGCAGTATGAGGTGGTTGAGGTGTAAGCAGGTCTCCAGATGATCACCAGTCTTTGTGGATCTGTTGTTGGACTTGATGATTTTCATGTGAGAGAAAGCTGACTCCAGAACTTTCCATCCATGCGACTTGTTGCTCTGGATTTGATCCCAATGTCATTTTGCAGAGTCAAAACCTAATTTTCAACCCAGAGCAGTCCAGGCTGAAATACGGACACGAATTTGGACACATCCATCCATCCTGGTGGACAACTGCACGTCTTTATAACAGCCACAATCTCACTTTTATTTTTAAAATCACGGAAAAGCACGTCTGCAGCATCAAACGATTCTTTCATAACTTCGTCATCGCTGAAAGACGTGTTGAGGCAGGTACGGGGCTGCATTAGAATAGCAGCCTTTCCTTATGTAGCAGAATGGGTGTTACCTGTTACCTGAGCAGGTAAATTGGTTGGCCAATCACCAGAAGGGGGTGCCCTACTTAAGTGAGCCAGTTTCCTTACTGTGACCTTTCACTGAACTTCCGGGTTACCAGTGCCATGGCATGACACTGGTTTAATTGACTTACTCTGTTGGAGTACAGTTTTCTAAGAAAGCGAAGGAGAAGTTTGCAGCCAGACTGTTTATTTATGAACMTATTGGCTTGGTGAGTACAGTCATGGTTGAAGGTGGCAGATTTTGGGATCTTGGAGTTAACTGGTGGGTTTTTTTCTGTTCAGTTGAGGAAAAAGTTTGTCTGCTCAACGTAGGACACAAGTGCCTCCTCCTCCTGACGGTATGTGTTTTATTAAACGGTTTATARTTAGTTTAGTATGTTTTTATATTCTCTGCATCTGTGTGTGATAGACGGGGCTTCCATGCAACAAGGGTGAGGTTGTCTTCCTCCCCTCACACCTGTTTAATTGGTAGCGTGGTATGTATGCACCCTCCTCCTGTGATCATTTTTTTATATATTATTGTCAGTATTTTAAAAATGCAAATTTCTTGCAGGAAAGAGCCCAGTCTACGGACACCTGCTGTTTTGCTTACTGTTTTAGTTTCTTTCTCTATTATTAAATTCACTCACCTGGTCCTTGCATCTGGCTTCTTGACGCTCAGCTGGGTCCCCAAGGTTCCTTGTTCAACAGCGTTTTCGCCTCTGAATCTAATGCAAGCTGATTTTGAGACCAGGCCCTTTTAGTTCTTTTTTTTTTCTTGTTTGTTTACTTGTTTATTGGGAGGCCTGTTTAATTTCATTGGTATTATTTTTTTTCTTTGTCATTATTTTTGTTTATTTTGTTCTCTTTTGTTGCAGGCTGAGAGCTGACTGGGGCGGTCTTGTGTTCGGTGGTGGTTCCCTTGGTGTGACAGGCCCTGTTCACTCCTTGTATTGTGGAGCACTGTTTGGGTGATTTGGTTTGTGCGTCTGTGTGTTT
>NW_013954307.1:25391-27248 GCF_001266775.1 Austrofundulus limnaeus | reverse complement strand
TTTTGAGTTTCCAGCCCAACTTTTCTCTTCTCCCTTTTTTTCTTCCTCTTCCTCTTCCTCTTCCATTTACCTGAGTCCACTCATTTACATCCATTTCATCTTCATCATCTACCTGAGACGCCATCCAGTCCAGTCACACACCAGCTTATGCTCACCGCCAAATTTCAAATAGTTTGTTGTGTTTTCCACGTCCGACACCGATCTCCCAAAGCTCTTCCAGATTACGCGTCTGTTGTCTGGCCTGCCTGCTGCCGTCTGTTTGCCTCAGGAGCAACCGGCTCCAGCTGCTCCATTTTCTTTTGGAACTTTGAGCAGAGCTGATTGTTAATTGGCTCCAGCTGCTGCCGGTCAGGTTAGGGTTTTCTTTCGGCATTTGGCCCAGTGAGTGCAGCTGATTGGCAACAGCTGCAGCCAGTTCACAATCAGCTTCTGCCTCTATATAAATCGGCTCTTACTCCCAGCAGAATCACTCTGCTCTGGGGGTCGCTCATCAAATATCCCTGGCATTTTGGGAATGAACATCATCCGCAAGTGTTACAAAGAGTGTTTTGGTCAGCACGGTTTATCCTTGTTTGACTTGCCCTCAGTTTCTGGGTCTCCGGGAATGGTTGTCCAGGGGTTGCAAGAGTGCCATCAGGCCAATGTGAATGCTCTAACTGCTACAGGTGTAGCTAGGGTGCATGGTAAGAAGGCTTTGTGTATTCCTGCTGGTATGATTAAAATGGTGGCTGCCACCTGTTCTGAGAGACTTTCTGGTGGTAATGTGCTGCGAGAGCCATTGGAATCTGGCATCCCTGCTGGATTAATGGCATCTCCATCTTTGGTGCAAGTGGAGAARGGTATGGCCCACCTGTTGGTCATCAATGTGGGTTGTACCGATGTGCTTCTCTATCCCATAACCAAGATTGGTATGCTCATGGAGGTCAATATTGTAAGTTTGCCTCCTGGTGTTACTGAAGTGCCCCCTGGTGTCAACACCGTGGCCTCTCAGATGGTTTCAGAGACTGTAGCATATCAGTTGAATGACCTGGATTTGTCTAGATTGTCACCATCAGACCAAGAGAATGTGAGGTCTCTTTTGTTGAAGTACACCTCTGTTTTCTCTGCTCATGAAGGTGATCTGGACTGTACAAACCTAGTCAGCCATGAAATACCTCTCACTGATGATGTTCCTGTTCGCCACCACTTCAGACGCATTCCTCTTTCTGAGTATGAGGTGGTGAAGGAGCATATTAATCAACTGTTAGAAACCCAGGTAATCCGGGAGAGTAGCAGCCATATGCCTCACCCGCTGTGCTGGTCAGAAAAAAAGATGGTGGTCTTCGGATGTGTGTCGACTACAGGCAGCTTAACAGTAAAACAAGGAGGGATGCTTTTCCCCTTCCTCGCATTGATGAGTCCCTTGATGCCTTGACAGGTACCTGTTGGTTTTCCACCATATATTTGGCAACCGGTTACAATCAGGTTCCAGTTGCTGAAATGGACAAACCCAAAACTGTTTTTGCACTCTTTTTGGCTTGTTCGAATGGAACCGCGTGCCTTTTGGCCTTTGTAATGCTCCGAGCACCTTCCAGCGATTGATGCAACAGATTTTTGGTGATCACCAGTGTCTATCTATGTGACTTTATTTGGATGACATTGTGGTGTTTTCTTCRTCAATTGAGCAGCATCTAGCCAGACTAGAGGTGGTACTGGCACGTTTGCAAAAAGAAGGCCTAAAGGTAAAGCTGTCAAAGTGTGCTTTCTTCCAGCAGGAGGTGCAGTACTTGGGGCATGTGATTTCTGATCAGGGGATTTCCACAGACCCTGATAAGGTGGAGGTGGTGGCTAACTGGCCAACCCCAAGAACTATCTTTG
>NW_013954307.1:23167-25325 GCF_001266775.1 Austrofundulus limnaeus | reverse complement strand
GGCGATTTGTAGAGGGGTTTGCCAAGTTGGCTGCTCCCCTCCATAAGCTGGTGGCTGAGTTGGGAGGCACAAAGTGCAAAAGGAGACCAGGTCAAGGGCTTATTGAACACTGACTTGAGGAGTGTGGCAGTAGTTTTGAAGCATTGAAGCGTAAACTCACAACTGCTCCTGTCCTGSCTTATGCTGATTTTTCGCTCCCATTCATTTTGGAAGTTGATGCGAGCTATGGTGGTTTGGGTGCTGTGTTGTTGCAGGAGCAGGGTGGGAAGGTGAGACCTATAGCTTATGCTAGTAGGGGCCTGAGGCCTACTGAGCGCAACATGGTTAACTACAGTTCCATGAAGTTGGAGTTTGTGGCACTTAAGTGGGCCATGACTGAAAAGTTYAGGGAGTACCTGCTGGGTCACAAGTGTATTGTGTAAATATACAATAATTCCTTGAGCCATCTGTCAACTGCTAAGCTTGGTGCTGCTGAACAGCCTTGGGCAGCCCAGTTGGCTGCCTTTGATTTTGACATCAAGTACCGTTCTGGCAAGAGTAACAGAAATGCAGATGCTTTGTCCCGACAGCATCAACCTGGGTCACAAGATCTGGATGTAATGCTTCCAGGTACTAGTTTTCCCAAACCCCTACACCGGGCCCTGTGGGTGGAGAGGCCTGAAGCCTCTCAGTCTGCTGTTGTTGCTTTTCCACRGTATCAAGCTGTTGATCTCCATGCCCTCCAGCATGCTGACCCTCTAATTGGTGAGATTTTGGTTTATTGGGAGCATAAAAGGCAGCCCTATCAAGAGGAACGAAAGACCCTGTCTCAATCTGCTTTGGTGCTGTTGAGACAGTGTGACAGGTTAGTTGAGCAGGATGGAGTTCTGTATCGCCAGGTCTGTCTTTCCAGTGGGGCAGAGAGAACATTTTAGTTGTTGCTGCCTGCTGTTTTGAGGGAGGAAGTGCTCACAGAGATTCATCAGAAGTATGCCCACCAAGGTGTTGAGAGGACATTGGAGCTGATCAGACACCGGTGTTATTGGCCAGGTATGTCCGTTGATGTAGCAAACTGGTGTCAGCGTTGTGAGAGGTGCCAAGTTGCCAAGGACAACCAGCTGGTGGTCCATGCTCCTATGGGACATTTGTTGGCTTCACGCCCAACTGAAAATCTGGCCATGGACTACACTGTGCTAGAACCDTCCCATAATGGGTTAGAGAATGTCTTGGTCATGACAGATGTTTTCAGTAAATACAMCTTAGCTGTTCCCACCCGGGATCAATGTGCCTCTACAGTAGCTAAAGTGTTGGTGACAGAGTGGTTCTCAAAGTTTGGTGTTCCCGCCCGGATTCATTCAGATCAGGGTCGAAACTTTGAGAGCGCTTTAATTCGGCAGTTGTGTGAACTTTACAGCATTGAGAAATCACGGACCACACCTTGCCATCCAGCTGGTAACGGGCAATGTGAACGGTKTAATAGAACATTGCACAACTTGTTGCGTACTTTGCCAGTGTCTCGGAAGAGACACTGGCATTCTTGTTTGCCACAGCTCCTGTACTCATAAAACACCATCCCTCATCAGTCTACAGGCAAGTCTCCCTTTTTCTTAATGCTTGGGCAGGAGCAAAGGCTTCCAGTTGACTTCCTGTTGGGTAGAGTGCAGGACTCTCCAGGTGTTAATGTTCATGAGTGGTTCCAAGAACATCAGACAAGGCTAAAGATGCCTTTGAGGGTGCACAGGAATGGTTAAGGGTGACAGCTGAGCATAGGAAGAAACATTATGACAAGCGTGTTAAGGATGCTTCCCTTAAAGAAGGTCAGTTGGTGCTGCTTAGAGAGTTGGGTGTGAGAGGCTGCCACAAGATCCATGATTTGTGGGGATCTGCAGTGTTTAAGTGTTGAAGGTGTAGTGGCTGAAGGTCCACTTATCAAGATAAAAAATAAAGAGGAGACATCGATTCTTGGCCAGCCAGAGAGGGAGTTTATTTGAGTTCAGCCGGTAACAAGCTTCGACCGACAGATCAGACCTTCCAAACTGAACTGACGCATTTAGAAAACCATAAGCTTTTATACCAAGTTATTTCAGTCAGGAAAAGGGGGTGGGCTTTTCCCAGAATGGGTGGAAATATAACACCACCCAATAGACACTTAAGCCGGGTACACACCAAACGCGTTTGG
>NW_013954307.1:16068-18889 GCF_001266775.1 Austrofundulus limnaeus | reverse complement strand
TCCAGAAGGATCCCTCAAAGGGTTCAGTCCCATCCAACTATCGGCCGATAACCTGTCTTTCTACAACATGGAAGCTCATGTCAGGCATCATAGCGGTTAGGGTTAGGGTTAGGGTAGAACAGAGGACGAGTCATTCATAGAGGATGACCTCATGGTTTTGAAGAAAGGACCTCTTTGATTAGCCCTGAGACCTGTTGCCACGACATCAGCAGGACCAGAGTTGCCAACAGTGGATCTAGACCCTGCACTGCCTGGTCCTTCTACAGAGGAAGAGACACAAGCTTGCCGCTTCACCATCCCACCAATGAGTCACCCAGTTCCTGGTGAAGCAACAGTGACACTGCGAAGGACCCAACGGTCCACAGCAGGCCAGCACTCCAACATCCATCACCTCCCTAGATCAGTGATAAGGGCTGAGTGGCCAGCTGTAAACCTCCCTGATGCCACATCTGGGGCTGTAATGGCTTTGTTCAGACCTTGGGATTAAGGTTTGTTGGTCTTATTTAGCCAGTTAATCGTCAGGGCGCCGATTTATTTGGTGTAGAATGTAGCAGAATGGGTGTTACCTGTAACAAGTTTACTGAGCAGGTAAATTGGTTGGCCAGTCCCCAGAAGGGGGTGCCCTAGATGAGTGAGCCAGTTTCCTTACTGTGACCTTTCATTGAATTTCCGGGTTATCAGTGCCACGGCATGAAACTGGTTTAATTGATTTACTCTGTCGGAGTACTGTTTTCTAAGACAGCGAAGGAGAAGTTTGCAGCCCGGCTGTTATTAATGAACTTATTGGCTTGGTGAGTACAGTCATGGTTGAAGGTGGCATATTTTGGGATCTTTGGATTTAACTGGTGGGTTTTTTTCTGTTCAGTTGAGGAAAAAGTTTGTCTGCTCGACGTAGGACACAAGTACCTTCTCCTCCTCCTCCTGACGGTATGCTTTTTATCAAACAGTTGATTTTTAGTTTAGTATGTTTGTTTTATTTTGGTTTCTGCATCTGTATGTGGGATAGACGGGGCTTCCATGCAATGAGGGTGAGGTTGTCTTCCTCCCCTCACACGTGTTCAATTGGTAGCGTGGAAAGAGAGCCCAGTCTATGGACACCTGCTGCTTTTCTTGCTTGTTTTATGTAGTTTTTTAAAAAATATTTCTAATTCACTCACCTAGTCCTTGCATCGGGCTTCTTGACGCTCAGCTGGGTCCCCAAGTTTCCTTGTTCAGCAGCGCTTTCGCCTCCGAATCTGATGCAATCTGATTTCTAGACCAGGCCCCTTTAGTTTTTTTGTTTATTGGGAGGCCTGTTTAACTTCATTGGTATTTTTTTTATTTTTCTTTTCCATTATTTCTGTTTATTTATTTTGTTCTTTTTTGTTGCAGGCTGAGAGCTGACTGGGGCGGTCTCGTGTTCGGTGGTGGTTCCCATGCTGTGACGAGCCCTGTTCACTCCTTGTATTGTGGAGCACTTTTGGGTGATTTGGTTTGTGTGTCTGTGTGTTTATTTGTCTGTTTTTTTACCGTCTCTAGGATGCCTCAGCCTGGATGAAGTTATCAATGTAAATTTTTTAACTTGCCTCAGACATAATGTGTTTTTAGCAAATGTTATAATAAATTTATTTTTTAACTTTGGAACACAGTCTCTGTACATTTTAGAAAGAGCTTAAGTGCCCTGTTTGAGTTTTATTCTTGGGGTGAAAGTCCCAGGTGGCGTTGTCGAATTTTAAAAACTTTTAAAAGACTCTCCAAGTTGCCACAAATGGCTGAAACAAACATTATTTCAGCTGCAGTGTTTTTGTACAATAACACTCACAGAAATTTGTCTCATCAAATTCAGTCAGCGGGTTGCTTCTGTCTCAGAGAAATCTCCTTTCTGGTCTTTGTGGTGGTCTTCCAGCATCATTCATGTAGTTTAGTATAGTCAGGATACTCCATTTGGCCATCCACAGTGAAGCATATAGCCTTTAATCTGAAGTTAAACCTGACTCTGTCCAGGTTTAATTTAAGTCTTCATTTAGACCTGGATTAGCTGTAGTCTTCCTCTAAGAAGAAGATTATTTAATTCAAGACTAGGACAACTCTGGGACTACCATAATCCATAACTAAGAAAGCGGTTCCAGTAAATCCTGGTTTAAGATGTGATTTAATCTAGAACTAGGCTTAATCCCTGTACGGGAAACCGGCCCATACACTTTGGAAAATTACTACCAAGTTTTACACTTTATTCATATTATTGGTTTAATGTTCAAAATTTCGGTATACAATAGTCACCTAAATACTGTGGCATACTGCTAAAACTTGTAGGGTACATTTTCTCTATATCTATGTAGTCTGAAATGACCCCAACCTGAGACAGATGGACAGCCATTCTTCTGCTGGAATTGCGTGCCTGTAGTTGGTGTCCTGGTAGGTGATGTGGACACCAACGTGGGACAACAGTTCGTCAAACTGGGCTCGGATGACACGGAGGTACCGCTGAAAGCAATGCTCGTCTGTGTGCAGCTCCTGGATTAGATGGTGAAATTCACCAAAATGCAAATACCGCTGGATTGTGGAGTGAATCCAGAACCGACGTTGCACATGGTGTCTGCGTGCTGCTGTTGTGTTCATTAAATACAACAAAGCAATTCTTCAGATTACGTCTGCCATTTCAGAGACCGGAAACAAACAAACCCATTCAGAAAAGAACCAAGACACTCCTCCCATTGCGCGTCTTCAGACGCATTTGGTCTGAACAGACATCTGTTGACAAGCCGCCAAAAACAGTCACCAGGAGCATTTTTGCTGCTCAAGACGCAGTGGGGGGAACCCAGCTTGGTCAGCTGTGGTGGCT
>NW_013954307.1:12786-14180 GCF_001266775.1 Austrofundulus limnaeus | reverse complement strand
AAAAAAAAAAAAAAAAAAAAAACAAAGGATTGGCTGTAAACCGAGAAAAAGGTAACACCTTAGCTACTGCATCACAAAAACTTTGCTGTTCAATTTTATTTTATATTATCATTTGTCCATTAGAAAATAAGTACACATTTTAGTCTGCAATTTAGAGGTTGTCTAATTTAGCTAGTAACCTATTTTATGTCCTAAGCACACATTATTTTAAATTACTAGTAGGTAAACTAAGCCTAATTTTCTAATAAGGTCAAATTCGGCTACATCAGCCACACCCCCAGGCCTCCTGACTGTAAACACCTCCATGACTGACATGGACAAATAATCCATGCATACTCATTTAAAAATCTGTGTCACTGCAGGGGACCTGAAGGTTAACTCATTGAAATCCACCTAAAATGACCCATTACGATCAGAAAAACTTCCCCATGAAACAGGGGTGTGGAAAAGACCGCAGGTCCCAGAGAAATCCTCACTCCATGCCAATCTATGAAGGAAATCTCCGTTTGAACCTAACAGTTACCATAAACTAATTTTAGGGACTTTTCAATGCCAATATCGTCCCGGTTTGTTACCTATGCTAGTAAGGACAAATGTAACGCGATTCATGCATTAGCACAAAGTGAGTTAGCTATTTCCATGAGACTCAGCTTACTACATAAGATGATCATAATATGACAGTCAAAATAACAAGTAACATATATTAAATGATTGTCACATCAAACAATATGATATAAAGAATAAAAACCAAATGATAAACACATAAAGAAGAGTACAAGAGTTATTAACGATTGTTAGTTTTTGTTTTCTGTCACCCATGGTGTCTGGATTCAGTCCTTTCTGTGGCAAAAATATTTGAGCAATCATGATCAGAGTCCAAGTCCTTTGTACTATTGATCCAGATTTATGAGTCCTGTCCATGTAACAGAATCAGCTTGGTGTCCTCCTGGAAAAACAGAAAACACCACACCAGTATTTTGCAAAAAATGACAAGTTTCAATACCATGCATGGAAAATGAACTTTGTCCTTATGTTTATACAGTGCTGATGAGTAACAGCATGTCTCAGTTGTACAAAAAGTTCCGTGAGGTATGTAAGTATTTATATGAGGTGTTAACGTCATCTCTCTTCTTTAGTCAACAGAAGAAAAAATAAAAGAAAGAAAGAAATCCTCAGAGCTGTCACACTTAAACGTCCCACTCCTGGTGCTCAGTCAATAAAGGACTGAGTCAAATCAAATGAATAAACAAAATCAAGCAAAATTAATAATAAAATATATACAGGTGCTGGTCATAAAATTAGAATATCATGAAAAAGTAGATTTATTTCAGTAATTCCATTTAAAAAGTGAAACTTGTATATTATATTCATACATTACATACAAACTCATATAT
>NW_013954307.1:9838-11766 GCF_001266775.1 Austrofundulus limnaeus | reverse complement strand
ATAATATACAAGTTTCACTTTTTAAATGGAATTACTGAAATAAATCTACTTTTTCATGATATTCTAATTTTATGACCAGCACCTGTATGTTAATAATCAAATTGGTCAAGAAAGAGAAAAGAAAAACGAAATGTGATGCCTTAACAGTTACTCATGGCCAGAATAAACACTGAAGTAATAAGGGGAAAACAGTAGCAATTAGATTCGGACTGGGCTCAGCCAAAACAACAAACAAAAAGACTCATCTTTCTGAGTAACTGCTGTCCTGTCCATCAAAACAAAACAAACAAATTTCATCTATCTTACCTCCCTAGATTACAAAAAAACATGAGAAAACTGAATCAAACAAACATTGGCACCCGTCCTACACACATTTCCCTTCACAGTGTCAACACACAGACCTATTGTGAAGTGTAACCAGACAAAACAAAATACTTAAATGGGTACATTTCTGTAACATCATCACTCTGTAGGTGAATCATTTCCTCATCACTCACATTTCCATCCAATAATGGCATTTTTGCTTAGTTATCAGGCATCACCACTCCAACCCATCTTAAAATCAGGGCTTTTGCAAAAGTCAGCAACAGAGTACAAAAAATATCACACATAGTGCTAACACTACTGCTATTAGAATTTGGACCAACAGAGCACCAACCGGTCCCAACTGATCTTGTAACCAAGCAGTGGCAGACCATCCTGCACCTTCAGATGGGCCAAAAGCATCTCTTATGATTGACAGTTCCTCAATTACACTAGTCAGGTTATCTGAGGTGTCTGGGATCAAAGTATAGCAAGCGTCTCCTGTCAGATTTAATGCCGTTCACAAACCTCCTTGTTTATCCAAAATGTAATCTAATGCCATATAGTGTTTCAACAGCATCAGTCTGTGACTTCACTGAGTGTCAGACAAAAGACTGAACCCTTTAATCGTTTTGTTCGCAAAACCCTGTAAAGTATATGTTATGTTGTCAATGTGATCAGCAAGAAATGTTACACCATAAAATGGAAATAGTCCTGTCCCCCATTTTTCACCCAAATATATTCTCCAAAGATAGGCTTCCAGGTTGTGGAACTGAGCTAACTCTCTTCCATCTAGCAGAAGGATCAGAGGTAGGTTGAACATCGCTCGGTGGCACACCCTATTGTACTGTGAAAACATCATAATGGAAGTTTGAGAAATGCCATAAAACAACCAGTCCAACCGCATGGTAAGACTTTGTAACCATTATTACCACACACCCACCAAATATCCTTAAAGTTCCCAATAGTGACATTAGCTGGAAGAGGTTGATATTCAACTAACAAAGTTCTACTCTCCTCAGATGTTTTATCCTGAAAAGTCACTGAATGTAACTTCTTGTCATCTGTTGGTCGTCTAACATTGAACATCATCCCATAATTATCACACTCAGATATTCCCATAAACCTACCCACACTACCGTGTTCTCGTTTGAGCAAAAACAAATCTTTGCTCTACTAACTGGAACTTCCAAATAATCAGGGCCTGTCATTTGTCCTAGTTCATGTCTGTCAACTAAATTGATAAATGGTAATGATGTCAGCCATGTACAGTTCTTCCTAGGCACAACCCACTGAGAGAGAGAACCAAACATCTGTGTCTGCCTGTTGCTGATAGGCTAACCAGGACAATGCATAATTTTGACAATCAGAACTCAATGGCTCAGGTGTTGTTTCCAAACCAGCCAGCCAATTCCGGAATTGCGCCACTGAGGGTGGCAGCACGTTGGAGTAGCTCTGTTACTTTTATTGAGATTTTCTTTTCTTTTCAGGCGTTCATTCCTGCCTTTCTGCGGAAAAAGTAACATTTTTGGATGCCTGTTCGTTTGTGTTTTGGGTGCTGTGCAGCTGGATTGGTTTTTGCCAATACTTTTTTTATACTTTGCTTTTTGTTATGATGCGTAACC
>NW_013954307.1:0-7428 GCF_001266775.1 Austrofundulus limnaeus | reverse complement strand
TATATATATATATATATGCACAAACACCACCATTTGAAATGAACTGACTGTACTTCTTAAGGAAGCCGAGATCCTTCAATGTCTGCAGCAAGATGCTGCAGATCTTCTACAAGTCTGTTGTTGAGAGAGTCATCTCTTCTGCCATCATCTGTTGGGGCAGCAGCATCAGAGCCAGGGACCTAAAAAGGCTAAACAACCTGATAAAGAAGGCTGGTTCTGTTCTGGGGACAACTGTGGAATCTCTGGAGATGATGGTGCAAAGAAGGATTTTACAGAAAATCAAGCACATTGTGCACAACCCTGACCATCCTCTTCATCAGACTGTCATAGAAAGACAAAGTGTCTTCAGTCGGAGGGTTCTTCAACTTCGCTGTAATACAGACCGCTACAGAAGACCTTTCCTGCCCACAGCCATCAGCATCTACAATAATTCTTTAGTTAAATGAGTTACAACACCTAATTTCCCTCTGGGATCAATAAAGTATTTTTGAATTGAATTTGAATTGAATGTGCTTGACGTAGGAATTCTTACCACACATGGGCACCTGTTGTGGGTTGCCAGTCGTACTGAATAAGTCAATTGTTGGAACCAAATGTTCCTACTTGCCCATGGGTGAACAATCTGCGAAGCCGAAGAATCAAACCCAAATGCCTGCCATTTTGCTTCACGTCGGCATATTGCATGAACATCAGCTTTTACTTCATCTGGTACATTTTCCTGACTAAATGTCCCGTTGTTACTGTCCTCATCAATTGCCTCAGTGTCCTGTGGTGTCTCTACATTGTCCCATACCTGACCAGGTTCTCGGGCAGGCAAACTGAAAACATTCTTGACGTCATACTTGGCAGTTGAAGTAATCTTAGTCTCTACAAGCGTCGGAGACGGTTCAGTCATAATAAACCTGGTTTTCGCCTCTTTACCCACAACATCAGATATTTCCAGCATGGAGACTTGTTTTGTAGTTGGAACAGATGCACTTGTACTTTCAGTCTCTACCCACTGGGGGGTGGGTTTCAATGGAGCTGTACTTTCTTCCGAGGTCAAAGGGGATAATGTCAAAGTTTTCTCCATTATGACCTCCTCGTACACCTTCTTTTTAGTGTTGACACTTTGGTTCTGTGCTAACAAAAGAACCCTTCTCACCACAGCTGAAGGTTCATTGGAAAGTCTAATGAGCTCAGGTGTATGATCAAGATAGATGCACTTATATTCTCGTTTGTCCTCTATGCTAATGGATCTACTACAAAGAAAACAATCTCCCTCTATTATGTTTGTCTTTGCATCGTTGAGCAATGTATATTTTCTGGGATGGACAGGGTCCAACAGATTAACAAGTTTCCCATGGTTGTCAATCCACATGGGTCTAAAATGTGTCTCTACATTCCATTTGGTGCACTGACATGGAAGTAGAGCCCACTTGGTCGCTGGTACCTCAGCTACAGTTCAGGTACCATTTTAGCCTGGTCCTCTGGCGACTGGGCCGTGGTCTGCTTGGTACAACCGTTATTCTCGTTTTCTTCTGAATGTTGTTGGTGCTCTCTGGACCCTAAGTTGGACCCTGTTCTGGCGAGGAAGGCTCTGATATACCTGGTGAATGTTGTAGGTCAATGGTGTCAAACCTTTCCTGTTCTTCGGTTGGGAGATCCTCCCTAGCACTGTTGAGGTCCGGCACATGAGCATCAGAAATGTCTGGGCCATCATCAAGCTCAGTTTGAAGTTGTGTTCTGTTGTGTTGCTCCTTTCACGTCCTCTCTTTGTTCTTGAAGGATGTCGTCTTTTGGTGCTTTAACACAATGCAACAGATGATACCACATGGGATAACCTTTGACTTGGACCGCTGTCCCTGTGCTACGGACCACTTCAAATGGTCCTTCACAGTGTTCGTTGAACCATTTTCTCCTAAACACCTTTACAAAAACGTTGTCTCCCGGCTGCAGAGCATCTCGTTTTTGTTCTGTGGTTTTGTCCAACACCTCTTCTTGATTTTGCCTGTCAATGACATATGYAGAAATGTTCCTATGTAGAGTCACTAAGTACTATTTTAGCACCCCATTCATTTTTTCACAAATGCCTTGGCTTTCTGGGTGATAAACAGATCCAAGATGTTGTTTAATTCCTAACTTTATTTGGATCAGTTTTACAGTTTTATCTACAAACTCTCTCCCATTATCTGATGAAATCCTATCTGGAAGTCCCCATCTGGGTATGACTTCACGACACAGAAAGTTAGCAACAGACTGGGCATCTTTCCGTTTGGTTGGACAGGCCTCCGGCCATTGTGAAAACCTGTCCACAACCACCAACATGTACCTTTTTCCTCCTACAGGTTTAATCATGTCAACAAAGTCTATTACCAACTCTTTCATTGGCCCTTTTGGAGTTGGAATGTGACCAGGAGGGATCATTATTCCTCTCCTAACATTATTTTTCAGACAAATGGCACATCTGCCAAACATGATCAATTTGTTCAAGCAAGTATGGTGCCCAAAAACCATACTCTTGTGATTTTTCTCTTAACTTCCCTCCTTGCAACATGGGCTAGTCCATGTGCTTCCTGAATCAGTAGACCTAAGAGGTCTGCAGGTTCCACTACCAGACTCTCATGATTTCTCCAGAGACCTGTAGCATCTTGGCTAGCACCTCTGTCAATCCAAAGCTGCTTGTCAATGTCATGAACAGCTTCCTGCATTAAAATCACATCTCTCAATGTGATCTTATCTTCCAGATCAACCTCGTGTGTGACCATCAAAACTCAACCCATTTGGGCCCCTGTGACAGTTTTAGCTGCCTCGTCAGCTACGGCGTTGCCCTGTGTCCCAGGTCAGCGTCTCTTAGTGGGACAGCTTGCAGGTCAGACCTGAGTTTAGAGTATCTCTCAGCTTCTTTCAAACAATCGTGTGGCTCGCCATCCTCAGGAGAAGGGAGAGCTTCAGCTGGATTTACTGTAGTGCATCTCAACAAAGTAACATCCTCCTGTTCCAGGAGTCTGTGATAGTCTCTTAGTCTTGGCATATTCAAAGTATATTTGCCATGGTTCAAAAGGTTTCTAAGACTATGATGGGTCAGAATTGTTATTGGATAACCCACAGAGAGAGTTGATGCTTTTTCACACATCAAATATACTACCACCATCGCTCTGTAGCACATTGGCAAGCCTAACTCCACTTCTGAAAAGGCAGTAGAATAATAAGCAACGGGCTGCGGACTTACCCCTGTCCCAGTTGGTTGACAGAGAACAGCACATGCATACCTACCCCCAGTTGAGGTAGACGCATATAAGACAAAGTTTTTTGAATAATCAGGTAAAGCCAATGCTGGCGCTTCCTGCAGTTTTTTTCAATGTTTCAAAAGCTAAACAACCATCAGGTGTCCAGATTAGGTTACAATGGAGTTGATTACACCCTGTCTATTTTATCATAGTTCTCAATGGCCCTGTCAGCTTGGCATAGTCTTCAACCCATGCTGAAGAATACCCTGAAATCCCCCCAAAAAAGTCATAAGTTCTCGCACGGTTCTGGGTTTGGGGGCCTTCTGAATGGCCTCCAGATGTGCATCTGAAATGTTTCGCTGCCCTTTTGATATTGGTTGTCCTAAATAGACAACTTTTTTTGAACATATTGTAATTTCTTCTGAGAAACTTTATGACCCTTTTGTGCCAAAACCTGCAACAACTTAATTGAGTCTCTGTGACACGTTTGTTTGTCCGGAGAACAAACAATGATGTCGTCAACATAATGGATGACCATGCTCTGTATAAATTGACCTATGCCATGTAGATCATCTTTTAGAACTTTGTTAAAAATGTGAGGGCTATGTTTGAATCCCATGGGAAGCCGTTGATATTGGTAAAACTGTCCCTGATATGTAAAACCAAACAAGCCTTGTGATTCAGTGCTAAGGGTAACGATGAAAAAAGCTCCACACAATTCCAACACTGTAAAATGTGTAGCCTCAGGAGGTATTTGTGCAAGCAATGTGTACGGGTCTGGGACCTCCGCAGGAAAGTCAACCACCACCTCGTTCAGTGCCCTCAGGTCATGTACATGACGAAAAGTATTGTCCGACTTTTTCACCGGCAATATAGGAGTGTTGCTTTGTGGATTTTGTGTGATCTTCAAAGCATTCGCTTATAGCAGTCCTTCAATCTGTGGCGCAATTCCAACAACTGCTTCCTCTTTCATTGGGTATTGGTTCCTCCATGGAAGTGTAGCTCCTGGTTTGAGCTGGATGGTGACAGGCTGAGCTGACTTCA
Source organism: Austrofundulus limnaeus (assembly GCF_001266775.1). Lineage (NCBI taxonomy): Eukaryota > Metazoa > Chordata > Actinopteri > Cyprinodontiformes > Rivulidae > Austrofundulus > Austrofundulus limnaeus. Next base: position 3,175 of record NW_013954307.1, on the reverse strand, counting down.
CAACACCGATGTCAGTGCCATGTTGTGACTGCAAAGACTTTGGAACCTGTTATAGCATTTCCTCTCTCATCCCGTCTGAGCATGATTGGAGACTACAGATGGAGTCACACGTCATCCTTACTGTCTGAGGTTGACCCAGTCCATAAGAAGAGCTCATGATTTTTAGGTACCTATGATCCTTGCTCCTCCAAATCCTTAAGTTGTCTTGAAGAGGCTCAAAAACAATATTCTTAGATTCAGCCATTCACCCAACATGTTGTTGTTCATAGCCATTTGCTGTCATCAGAGTTACATGTGGGATGCTGTGTTTGACTTCATGTTGCTCATCAAGATATTCATCAGGGTCAAACTTCATAGCAGCTCCTTGTGGCCCCAGAATGATGCTGCTTGAACTCAGCTGGACCTGTTTTGGCTGCTGACATAGCCACTCATCCAAGTCTGTTTGGGGAGCAGTCTTAAAATACTTGAGTGTACAGTGAGGTGGATATTCAGACACAGTAGCTCCAGGCAGGTTAGCTGCAATAAACTTTTCCCATTCTCTGGCTGGTTGCATTAGATCTGGAGTGAAATCCCCAATCCAACAGACTAAAGAGCCGTCTGCCTCTGTCTTCATAGTTAATTGTCCTTCAGTGTCACAGGGCACTTCAACATGGCAACCATCTGGTGTACATTTTATGGTGCAATTCAATCTACACAAAGCATCTCTCCCCAAAAGTCCTATTGGAGTATTTTGTGACACCAATGTGGGAATGGTAGTGTTTTGATTGCCATAAGTGATGTTTACTGGATCTGTGAAAGGGATCAGCTGTTTCACACCCTCAAACCCGACTGTCTGCACAAACTGACCAGACCTGGGGAGATGTATAACATCTTCAGAGCGAACACATGTAAAGGCAGCTCCGCTGTCAATCAACATTTTTAATGGTTTACCATTCACCTTTACAACTGCTGTCGGATCTTGTTCCTGTCTTGATACTACCAGCTGACACCTCCCACTCGGTTTCTCCGGGCTGCCCTAGAAACCAGGTTCCGGGCCCCTGTTGGGGTTCACCGGCCCCTGGGTTGGTGCTTGGTGTTCCTTGAAACCTTCTTCAGGTCCTTGGCCATTGTAGCCACCAAAAGGTTTGATGCATCTCAGAGCAAAATGGCCTAACTGCCCACATCTGAGACAGACCCCCGGAGGCTGCTGAAATGCTCGATTATAATTTCCTCTTCTACTTTTTCCCCAATTGCCACGGCCTCGTCCTCTCCAGGGTTGTGACTGGGCAAAAACCGGTCTCATTGGGGAGGTCACTGAATTAAATGGTTGCGATTGTTGACCTCTGTTTTGGTCAGATGGCAGTGGTGGTTGATTCTGTTGGGTTTGCATTACAACAGCTTGAGTCTTGACATTCTTTTTATTGTCCAACAATTGCACCTGGATGAGCTTTCTGAGCGTCTCCTGGTCCTGTTGATTTTGCGCTTGTTCCTTTTTTCGATGCAAGTCGACCTAGTGTGCAACATAGTTAGTATACAAGCTTTTCATCATGCTGCCAAGTCCGACCACCTCTGCCAATTTGTTTCTGACTGGTGGTGTCAGTTCTTCTAGTATTTTTACTCGGAGAATTGACTGTTCCATGCGGTTGAAATCTGGATCATTTCCAGTAATATTTCTCCAGGCTTGATGAGCTCTTGACACGTAGGCTCTGCATTCTCATGTTCACCCATTGATTCGATGATGATATTGTCTGGTTGAATATTAGCTAGAAATGTTGCTCTCAAAGCCCTCCACAACTGTCCTCTCTATGCTGCAAAAAGTTCTGCATCATATACCGTGGTTGCAACCTGTCGATGAAGTCCAGCTTTCTGTAAAAAGCTCTTCCATGGCTGGGCCTCCAAGAAGATTTGCAAGAAGACGTTTAATGCCGCCCATGGCGGGCTGAGTCCCAGTTAATGTTTCTTCAACTTTTGAGATCCATGGCTATGCACCATCCTGGATTACTGGCAGTTTTTCAGTTATGTCTGACATGTCCATGTTCTGCCATGGTTTATATTTGAGATTCTGTCCTCAAACTAGGACTGGGGCCATCTTCTTTACATCTCTCTTTCGTAGGTTGTACCTCCCAGGAAGGCTGTGTTGAACTATGCTTCTTTTTAATTCTTTTTCTTTTACCTTCAGCTGCTATAATTGTTTTGTCAGCAACTGCTGGTTTTCTTTACTGGTAGCTTGTTTCAACACAGCATGACATTCATGCTTAATAGCTCTTAAATCCTCCAGCACTCGTTCGATATCCAGCGGTTTAGGCGATACTGAAGTGCCGGCGTCTGAGCCTTGAAGACAGTCAGAGGACTCACAGCTGTCTTCAGAGTCCGCCTCGCTTGAATCGCTGTCTAAGGTGATCTTCTTTGGCTGTCTTTTGCCTCTTAATTCAGCTTTCTGCAGGATCCGTTTAATCTGCTGGTTGTACCCCCCAACTTCCTCATCAGTGTCGCTCTGAGTGTTGACTCTGTCGGAAGCGATTTTCTGGGAACCATCTGTTGTCATTTTCCTCAGAGTTGCATCAATGGTTCTGCAATTTGTGGCTGGATACATTGTGATGGTGGTTCTGGCTTTTCCCGTCTCCAGGATCCGTTGGTCATCATCTTCAATATGATAAGTTCCTTCCCGATTAATCACTGGGAGTTGTGGGTAGATAGTCTCACATAAATACGGGGGCGGACGAGAGATTGGAGCAATGTGAGAGAAAGGTTCATCTGCCTCTGTCCTCAGTTTTTCTGGAGGAGGTGATTTGTCCTTCTCGTTTCCTGCTGTTGGCTTCTGTGTAGTTTGGAAATCATAGTCACCCTTATAAGCTCGTAGGCGTCTCTGACCCTCATCATAAAACAGCTTCAAAATACCAAGTTCTACATGTTTGTCTTTATGTTTTTGTCTGCGCCTACATTTTTTCTGTTCCGCTTTATTAGTAGACACAAGAAACTGTATGGTTTCAAAGGGCAACACAGCAGCTGTCGGTCGTGAAAAATGCACAAGTCCGTTGCTAAATCTCCACCTTCACTTATCTGTGTGTGAGTGTATGAGATTACAGCTTTGGTGACATTTGGGGGCAGAAATGTAATGGAAGTCAATGGAATGTCCCCAGTTAGATAGCTGTGCAAACTTCTGTGTGTGTGTGTGTGTGTGTGTGTGTGTGTGTGT
>NW_013954306.1:34322-35150 GCF_001266775.1 Austrofundulus limnaeus | reverse complement strand
ATCCAAAAGGATCTGTTTCCAGTCGAGCCACCAGAACTAGGAAAGCCGTGAGGAGACTGTCAGAGGAAAGAAGGAGGAGGACAGGGGAGGAGGGGAGAAGATCTGTAACTGAATGGAACATTTCACGGTTCGTCTCTGCAGGCGGAGTCCGCCCCAGCTGCCCTGTCCCTCGGGTACACAGGTCCCGGGACAGGCCTACACAGAACCCCAACCCCTACAGGATGCGAGTCCATGGCGGTTCTTTAATTTTTATCCCTCTTGGTTTTACTATGTGAGACAATACACATGTTTAAAACAGAAGATACAAAGTGTCTCTTCTTTTTGTCCTCACGTGGCGTGCAGCTCTAACAGTGATTGACAGTTTGTTCCATAAATGTCTCCTAAAGTTTCAGCATCATATTATCATCATATTAAAGCTTACTTTGTTTGTCGCTGTACATTTTTTTATGTATTTGTTTATTTTAGAAAGACACTCACCACAGCGCAATGCGGTCCTTCGGGTAGTCAAGCCGCTCGACGGCTCCGAGGAAAAGCGGCAGAGAGTGGGCCGAGTTGCGGCAAACCAGCGCGATGACAACCCGGGGAGCGAGGAACGGGGACTCGGGGCTCCAGCGCTCCTCGGGGAAATATCCCCGGTTCGGAACCGGCAGCAGAACGAAGAGCAGGGCAGGCAGCAGCGAGGTGACCCGGAGCATGGCAGGGGGGACGACAGAAACTCATAGGAGAGACGTGGCGAACAGAAATGGGACAGGATGTAGAAGCAGAGCGAAGAAATTGTTGTTTTATGCCGACATGAAATACACGGCGGAGTGGCTGTCTGAATTAAAG
>NW_013954306.1:22230-33322 GCF_001266775.1 Austrofundulus limnaeus | reverse complement strand
AAATATATTTATGTTTGTGGTTGTAATGTGACAAAATATGGAAAAGTTCAAGGGGTATGAATACTTTTGCAAACCACTGTATATCTGTACAGAAAGTTACAGTAATTGAGGGGGATGTCATAAAAGCATGAATTGCTGTTTTAAACTAGGGCTATTAAGGCAATAACCTGATAGAAAAAAAAACTTTTGGATCATAGAGTGGATGATAGTAAGCACTCAATCCTTTCATGGAAAAAATGTAATTTTATAAAAGCTCAGGCTGTCTAAACAAAATTATTATTGTTTTATAATTTGTAACTTTAAGTGAATTTTAGTTACAAATTTATCATTGTCACAATATCAGTGAGCAAACTACAAAAGATGACTAGGGTCACTGGATAAATAAAAACTAATTCTGTCTTTTCTCAGGATTTTGAGGTTAAAGTAAGACTCCCGCCCTAATCTTCCTTCATAGCAAACTGTCAATATCTCTAAGAATTACAATGACAGACCATTATATTTAGACCCGCCATTTAAGTTCTGCAGGCTAATGTTGATCAATCCAACAGAATCTGACCGGCCTGGATGGATGCCCACACTTACAGGGCTCTAGAGTGCGACCAGATTTCCTAATAGTGCAACTAAAAAAAATGTCCAGTCGCAATGGTGCAACTGAGGGGGAGCGGTCGCCCGCTGAAACTAAAAGTTTTTATCATGTTCCATAAAAATAAACCAGCTGTATCAATGGTCACCCGCCGACAGTCTCATCTCTCCTAATTACACTGTGCTCTGCTTGCGGGCTTCGCTCCACACCTCCRGCGCACACACATTTGTTGTTCTATCCTCATGGGGACTTTGCATTGGCTTCCATTCATTTTCCCGTCAATTCTAAAGCCAACAATAACCTCCCAGGTAGACTACACACCTGATCCAAACCCTAAACGTACCAGGGAAATGGTCTATAATTGTACCCACCATGACGCAAAAATCTGTACACACACACACACACGCACGCATTTCGAAACAACCGGAGGTGTTTTTTTTTTAAATCCAGATCGGAGTCTGAAAAAAAGTTATTTCTTGTTAGCTGGAGATGAAAACAAGAAGTGGACGGTTGCTCGCTCGTCCATCTTGTTAATTTAACAGTCGGGGTCTGAGCGCTGCAGATCATTTCAGCAGGACGAGGAAGCTCACATGTATGGCAGGCCGCTGCAAGTAGGGGTCTCTGCTAACGAGTGGGCGTGTCACAAGGAAAGGTGATTCTAAAGAGACTGTTGTGGAATACTGATTCTTTTAAACACCCTTTTCGCCGTGTTTCTGACTATCTTTGCCGCGACAGAGACACACCTGATTTGATGAACTTTGTTAAAGGGACACACCTGACTGGACAAGCAAAAAAGGGGCGATACCGTACGGCACCACCTCATTGGACAAGAACAAAAGGGGCGTTACTGTACGGCACCACTTTTTCTGGAGAACCCTACTTGGGTCACATTTCTCCTGGTTAACCTTAGTGTTGGGGTCAGGGTCAGGCTGTAAAGAGATCGAGCAGGGTCTAAGGATACCGTCATGTAGGCCTCGTAGCCCACAGTGTTCATGCTTTAGACACGCCCACTCTTGTGACACGCCCACTTTGATTCCGCAGATAACCCGTTCTCGGCCACTGTTACACTTAATCGACTTCATCACAGTTACATTCCAAGTATCTGAAATAGGTTCTTCTGGGTCTCAGGAGGATAAAACTAGACTTATTAGATATTTAAGTGAAATAATATAAGATAATAAGATTCAACTAATGATGAAATTGCAGACTTTTGTGTTATTATTTTAAAAAATGTGCACAAAATTTTAATAAATATCAGTAATATTTCTGTTATTAATCATTATTCTCTGTTCATCATTCGGGTTTATCCAAGGCCAAAGATCCATAGTTGTCCATCTAAGGTGCAGGTGTCTAAAAAACTTAACCATGANCAAAGAAAAAGGGAGTGTTTTAGTTTAATTATCTTGCATCTAATTAAAGGGAGAGACATCTGCTTGCCTCAGTAAAATAAGAGTGTCACACTTTTAATTAAAGATTCAAGTCCTAAAGTTTCTAAGGATTAAATCATGGAATAAAACATACACTGTTTAAAATCATGAAATGAAAGAAACATCTTCAGGAGTCCATCTGTAAACAATTAAACACAATACACACAGCTATTGAATAGTTAACTAAGCAAAACTTAATAGATCTTTTATGGTCTTTTTAGTTCTTTTCTGTAAGAAAAATGGATTAGATGACATTCTTTGCAATAAGACAGAAAACATTAGATACACAGATTCCTTTATATTTTCTCCTTTTTTCACATTTAATGAAGAATGTAGATTCCTTTGTTCTCAGTCACGCCGAAGAGTCTGGTTAAAGGCATTTATGATCCCTTTGAAAAGGAACCAACAGTCTTGTGCTTATCGGGGATGGAAGCAACAGAACTTGTGGGGTTCGGAACAGGAATGTGGCAATTCTTATCTATTAACGGTAYGGCATCAGGATGTCTGGTGGGGGTTTGTGTGAGAGATGTTAATTCGAGCCACAAAGGAAGTTCCATGCAAAAAATCTTTAGAAATAGTCTGAAGTCAAAGTGGGGGTTTTCTTCCTTTCTGAGCCGTTGTCATAGGAACAAGTGAAATCTAATCAGAAATGATGATTTATATGCAGGAAAATGCTACAAACATCTTATTGCAATAAAAAGTCGATCAGCTAGGTTAAAAAACAACTTACATTTAAAGACAAATTCTTCCGCCGATGATGGCGCAATGCAATCTGGGATACTGTTGTTAGGACTTAGTGGCAGGATAAACCCAAATGCAGGCAGGCAGGCAGACTTAAAAATTTAACAAAACCTTTATTAAATTAAAGGCCAGCGTGGTGGCAAAAACAGAAGACTTACAAGTGAGCAGGAACAAGGAAGCCAGGGCAGAACATGAACCAAACAGAAACAAACAATGAACGGACGAAGGTGGAGAGCATGAGAACCAGTATACGTAGTCAGAGGCTAAGTGGAGAGTGGAGACAGCTGTGATGATTAGGAGTGAAGACAGGTGAGCAGAATAATCTAGAAGGGCTGAATAATCTGAGGATTGAGATGACAAGGCATAAAATGAACAGTAGATGAAAGCACAAGACAACAGAAAACACACAAAAACACCAAATCCTCACAGTACCCTACCCCAAAGATCGTCTCCAGACGATGACCACACAATCACGGGAGGGCGGAGGGGGTACAAAAAACCAACAAAACACCACGGAGGGCAAGAAACAAAACTACAAAGCAGACAAGACATGAGACACAAAAAAGGCTAAGATGGGGAAACAAAAAAATGACAGGAAGGTCCTGGGGAAAAAATGGAAACATAAAAAGTCATAAGATGACCCTAAGGTGCATCTGACAGGAGGCTGTGGCTCTGGAGGTCGGCCTGGAGCTCGGCCAAAACGAGGCTGTGGCTCTGGATGTCGGCCGAAACGAGGCTGTGGCTCTGGAGGTCGGNCCCGAGGCTTCAAGCCTCCCAAGTGTGTTTTTAACTCCCGAGGGGAGATTTTATTTTGAAAGAAGGCACCGGATGTACAGCTTGAATCTTTCTGGCTTGGACTGAAACAGACGAAAAGTTACCTGAAATAACACCCTTTCTCTCCAAGGACCAGTGAGCGAGCCGATTAAAAAGTTCCCTGACTGATCAGAGGTGAGACAGTCCCTACCCAGGGGTTGGTTAAGAAGCCATCACCAGGTAAAACTGACGTGTTCCGGGTGACGTGTCATGTGGAAACTGAGTGCAGAAGGGACGTGCTGATCCGGTTGACCACACTTGATAAAGTAAAATTTAGTAGCGATACTAACATTACTTTTCTCCTTTTCTTGTCTTTATTTGCCAAAACTTAAGCTAAAAGTGCCAGTAAAATTGTTTGGTTGTAACATCAGAACTGACATTTTACTGTTCTATATAAGTAATCTGAGTTGATGTGAATTAAAATTCGGATGCGACTTTTATCTCATTTAACTTTGATGCTTGTTATAGGAATGACCACAATCAAGTGTACTTGTGATCTGTTCAATTTGTGTAAATAAATGATTGCATAGTCTTTTATGAATCAACTTGAACTCATCTGAACATCCACTTATTGTGTCACTTTTCACTTCGCACAGTCAAGATATTAAAAGTAATGAGAAATTACTTTGGTAAAACTTTCCTCATACTTTATGTATGAGAGATGTAGGAAAAGCTTAATTCACCCTAAGCTTTTTCCCCTACACAATTGTGTTTTTAACATCGACTTCAGTTTATTGAAAATGAATTTTCTTACAATATTGTTTGCCAACCTGGATTTCCACAAATGCAAAAAAGAAAATGTAAAGTCAACATAGCTCCTAAACTATACATCTGACAGACACCATTCACCCCATTTTATTATTGTCTTTTCATGGGTAATTTGTTGAAAAGAAGATTCCCATGATTAGATCATGTTTGATGCTGGAGTGAACACTAAAAAAAATGCTAAAATTCGCCTAAACTGAATCGCAGGAACTTCTCCCCTGTACACCCTATTGATATTTTTTTCAAAGCTTTGTATATTTATAATCTTCAACATGCATAATAAACACAAGTTGATGATATCCACTTGAAATTTTGTCACATGTATGTTTATTGTGCCATTTTGGTTGCCATCCTGGATTTCCACAAATGCAAAAAAGAGAATGTTAACTCAACATATTGACTTAACTAGACATTGTGCAGAGGCAAATGAGCCCAGTTTTGGTTCCATTTTGGCATGAGGAATTAATGAGATGGGTAGTGACATGACTGGAGGATTTATGAAGCATTGTCACCCAATTAAATGGAAAAAATGTAGGAAAAAATAGGTAGAATTGGGCCTTGGAGAAAAGAAAACCACCACAAAATTATTTATTCATCAGTTAGAAGGTCTTCATAATCGATATCTTGCTCTTCAATGTCGTCCTCATCTATATCCTCCACTATTTCCTCCAGCAAGTCAATCAGTGGGTAGATTGGGCCATATGACCACGCTGGCTCCATGGTACCATCTTCACCCAGCTCTGGCCAGGATCGTAGTATGGTAGCTCTTTTGTATATGATCAGATGGGGGTTGACTTGATTGACATGTGGAACCAGGTTCTCCCTGCAGGAAGGCAGTCACAAGAGGTCCACCTTCAATTTTGTGGTGATGGTCTCATCCTCCCAGATCATCTATCTGAGCATGATGCTTCTTATGCTGTTCACAGATTTCTCCTGATCGTGGCTATGCATCAGACATGTGAAGGCCTCGATGTGCTTAAACACTTCTGGTTCCACAGACCACTCCTCACCAAGTTTTCTGAGGAGATAAATAATTATAGTATCGCAAAGTCATATTGCATCAATATACAGGGCCAGCAGGTACTTATTGCCATGACATGCTTCTGTAAATCTGAATAAAAACATTCATCTGAAAGCTGCATGGTACTTGGGATAACTCTGCAGCTTTTTTAGAGGCCCAACCTTCCCTTTTCCCTTAAAGGTGCTTGTACCATCTTCCCCTGTGAAGAAATACAGACCCGGTGTTGTGTAGAGCNGGCCGAAACGAGGCTGTGGCTGTGGCTCTGGAGGTCGGCCTGGAGCTCGGCCGAAACGAGGCTGTGGCTCTGGAGGTCGGCCTGGAGCTCGGCCGAAACGAGGCTGTGGCTGTGGCTCTGGAGGTCGGCCAAAATGAGGCTGTGGCTGTGGCTCTGGAGGTCGGCCGAAACGAGGCTGTGGCTCTGGTGGTCGGCCGAAGCGAGACCGTGGACCTCGTTGAGACCCTGGCGACTTGGACCCCTTAGACGAGGGCGACTTGGACCCCTTAGACGAGGGCAACTTGGACCCCTTAGACGAGGGCGACTTGGACCCCTTGGACGAGGGCGACTTGGACCCCTTGGACGCAGGCTCCGGCTCAGGAGACATGGACGCAGGCTCTGGCTCAGGAGATGTGGTTCGACCCGGGGACTCTGGAGACGCTGGATCAGATGACTTATAAGCTGGAACAGGAACTGATGAGGATGATGGGATATGTGGTGACTCGAGGATTGGAGACTTGTAGAGTGGAACCAATGAGTCGATCTCTGTAGCCTCTGTAGAGTCGATCTCTGTAGCCTCTGTAGAGTCGATCTCTGTAGCCTCTGTAGAGTCGATCTCTGTAGCCTCATGGACTGAAAACTCTGTAGACTCGTGGACTGAAGACTCTGTAGACACGTGGACTGAAGACTCCGTAGACTCATGGACTGAAGACTCTGTAGACTCGTGAACTGAAGACTCTGTAGACTCGGGAACTGTAGAGTCATGGACTGGAGACTCTGTAGACTCAAACCCTGAAGACTGGAACTCTGATGGTGCGGTGAGTGGTCGTAGTACTCCGGACATAGGGGGCCACTTTCAGGATCATAATCCGGATCGTACTCCGGTTCAGATCCTGAGTAGTCAGACTCAGGATACTCATCGTCTGACGACTCGAGCTCAGGGTACTCAGTCAACGATGCAGGACCAGATGAAGGCGATGATGAAGATGATGACGATGCAGGACCAGACGAAGGCGATGACGAAGATGATGCAGGACCAGACGAAGGCGATGATAGTGATGATGAAGATGTAGGACCAGACGAAGGCGATGATGGTGATGATGAAGGAAGATGATGAAGGACCAGACGAAGGCGATTATGGTGATGATGAAGATGATGCAGGACCGGACACTGTAGCAACCGAGCTGGGCTTCCCCAATGCTACAGCTTCCTCCCCTCTAGGGGTTCTAAAGGACCCCAATAAGCTGATGAAGCAGGGAGGTGGGGCAGTCGAAACTTGCCCTGAGGCCGCAGCCGCTTTCCTCCTCCGACGGCAGTGAGATGAGGCTGAGAGAGCAGAGGATGTGGACCCCTCCCAGGGGGCGCAGGGGGCAGAGAGCCCCGTGGAGCAGGAATGCTCTGACTCAGCAGTAGATGGTGTGGTGGTCTCGGCTGCAGACAGTGACATGGAGNACATACGGTGGGGGGAAAAGTATTTAGTCAGCCACCAATTGTGTAAGTTCTCCCTCTTAATATGAGAGAGGCCTATAATTGACATCGTAGTCAGACCTCAACTATGAGAGAAAAATGAGAAAAAATATCTGGAAAATCACAATGTCTGATTTTTTAAAGAATTTATTTGCAAATATGGTGGAAAATAAGTATTTGATCAATAACAAACAAGCAAGATTTCTGTCTCTCACAGATCTGTAAGTTCTTCTTTAAGAGGCTCATCTGTCCTCTACACATTACCTGTAGTAATGGCACCTGTTTGAACTTGTTATCAGTACAGAAGACACCTGTTCTCAACCTTAAATGGTCACACACCAAACTCCACTATGGTGAAGACGAAAGAGCTGTCGGAGGACACCAGAAACCGAATTGTAGACCTGCACCAGGCTGAGAAGACTGAATTTGCACAGGAAAGCAGCTTGGTGTGAATAAATCAACTGTGGGAGCAATAATTAGAAAATGTAATACCTACAAGACCACTGATAATCTCCCTTGATGAGAGGCTCCACGAAAGATCTCACCCTGTGGGGTCAAAATGATCACAAGAATGGTGAGCAAAAATCCCAGAAAACTTGGGGGACCTGGTGAATGACCTGCAGAAGGCTGGGACTAACGTAACAAAGGCTACCATCAGTAACGTACTACACCACCAGGGACTGAGATCCTTTAGTGCCAGACATGTCCCCCTCCTTAAGCCAGTACATATCCAGGCCCATCTGAAGTTTGCTAAAGAGCATTTGGATGTTCCAGAGGAGTACTGGGAGAAAGCCATATTGTCAGATGAAACCAAAGTAGAACTGTTTGGTAGAAACAACTCGTCATGTTTGGAGGAGAGTGAATGCTGAGTTGCATCTAAAGAACACCATACCAACTGTGAAGCATGGGGGTGGCAGCATCATGCTTTGGCACTGTCTCTCTGCAAAGGGACCAGGACGACTGATCCATGTACATGAAAGAATGAATGGGGCCATATGTCATGAGATTTAGAGTGCAAACCTCCTTCCATCAGCAAGAGCACTGAAGATGAAACGTGGCTGGGTCTTTCACCATGAAAAACTATCCCAAGCACGCCAGGGCTTGGGATAGATAGAGCCAGGGCAACGAAGGAGTGGCTTGGTAAGAAGCATTTCAAGGTCCTGGAGTGGCCTAGCCAGTCTCCAGATCTCAACCCCACAGAAAACCTTTGGAGGGAGTTGAAAGTTRGTGTCGCCCAGCAACAGCCRSAAAAACATCATTGCTCTAGAGGGGWTCTGCATGGAGGACTCCAGTTTTCACCTCCTGTATCATGACTGAGTACTCGGTGAAATGCTGGRTGTTTGYGGTGAAGTAGTCAATGGTAGKTCTTCAGGTGGTTTGTCACCAGTAGCTGATACAAACCCTGCAACAAGTTGCTTTAATCCACCACTSCCCACCACTTGCAGTAACCAGACACGATCCTCTTGGATGCAGTTTGAGTAGACTATGTTGTTTGTGGAATAAAAACTGCTCCTTGAGGTAAAGGTGCTTTATTTGTCTTATTTATATTTGAAATTTGTTTTCTGCATTTGACCCATCACACATGAGAAATACCCAAGTGGAGCAGCAGGCAGCTATGTGAGGGCTGGGGAACAGTTGGGGATTGTGTCTCTTGCTCAAGGACACCACGACATGTGAGCATGGCAGGGAGTTGAACCTCTGACTTTCTGGTCCCAAGTCAGCTCTACCACTACACCACAGCTGCCCTCAACTTGGGTCCAATTCGGTTATAGATACAGAAGGGGTTTCAGTTTTCAGGTGTATCTACCTTCAAAGAGCGTCATTTTCCGTTCATAGAGAGGAAACTTTATTTAATTTTCCAGAGAGTTGGGAACATCAAATCCAGTTTTCACATCCTGTATAATGATCCCACTAGTCCAGTTACCCACATTGGAGCCATGGATATTTGCAATAATTTTGTTCAGATTGTCCCACTCAAGATGAAACACATCGTTGCCCTCACCAGTAATAATTTGTGGACTGAGAGGATAGAAAATCTAATCTCTCCTGGATTTCTTTTTTGCTGGATCAAACTGATTATACTCACCATTATTTTCTTTCTTGTGTTTCTTTGGCATTATTAGCAACAATCAGCCTATGTTTATAGAAACTTTTAACATAAATTATTTTTCAACATTTCAAACTGATGAAAATTAAATAACTGTCTAAACCCTCATGCCAACGCCTACAACAAATTGCCAATTGTCAGCTTAGAACCAGTGCTAATGCTAGCTTGTAAATTTGCAAATGTGTGTTGACATTCAAGATGGCAGACAAAATTAAATCTAGGCAAATTGTTTTAATTAAAAAATAGGTGTAGCCTATAAACCATTTTTAGTTAGAAATTATAACAATTGCCATGCATGAAGCGGGCCAACTTGACACATCATCGAGATAAGCTGAGATTGCCATGGAAATGCCATTGCAAATGCACGACTATTGATTTTACAAAATTTTTCTATTTATTTGGGTGACAATGCTTCATAAATCCTCCAGTCATGTCACTAACCATCTCCATTAATTTCTCATGCCAAAACGTAACCAAAACTGGGCTCATTTGCCTCTGCACAATGTCTAGTTAAGTCAATATGTTGAGTTAACATTCTCTTTTTCGCATTTGTGGAAATCCAGGATGGGAACAAAATGGCACAATAAACATACATGTGACGAAATTTCAAGTGGATATTATCAACTTGTTTTTACTATGCATGTTGAAGATTATAAATATACAAAGCTTTGAAAAAAATATCAATAGGGTGTACAGGGGAGCAGTTCCTGCGATTCAGTTTAGGCGAATTTTAGAATTTTTTGTGTTTACTCCAGCTATTATACATCAAACATGATCTAATCATAGGAATCTTTTTTTCAACAAATTACCCATGAAAAGACAAAAATAAAATGGGGTGAATGGTGTCTGTCTGAAGTGTAGTTTAGGAGCCATGTTGATTTAAAGTTTTCATTATTCACAATGGAAAATAAAGGTTGGCCATTGAAGGTGGTCAATAAAAACATATATGGGACAACAATTTGCTCTGGGGCCATCACTATCCATTTACTAGACACCTTAAGGATCACAAAAAGTTAGGTTAAAAATATATATCTTTCGGGTGCATGGGACCCCCTCCTTCCTACTAGACTAAATMGCAAATGGACAGGAGTTTAAAGGACTTAAAGAATTCAAAGAAGATCCAGATATTATATACATTCAGGAAACTTGGCTTAAACCAAGTCTTCATATTGTTATCAAAGGATATGAAAGCATTAGAAGAGACAGAGAGAGAGGATCTGGAGGAGGGTGTATAACATTCATAAAAAAGGGGATTTATTTTAGACTTTTAGCTAAAGGAAGAGTTGGAATATATTATTGAGATTTGGACAATAAGTGGACAATTTAAAAGAATAAACTTTTATATTTTTGTAAAAGACTTTCATTAGATTTAATAGAGGAACTTGGGAAGTATTTAGAGGGTAAAGTGATTTGGTGTGGAGACTTTAATGAGCATTGTATAAAAGGCTCAGACATTTTCTGTTATTTCTCTTTTTATTCTGTAACATTGTTTAGTTGCTATCACAGGAAGTGACATAGGAATCAGTTTTATGTGCTGCACTGCTCCGCTAGGGGGAGATCTAGTACTTCCGGTTCTGCTCGTAACGTGTAAGCTGCGTTCATGTGTTGATCCGAGTTTGGCTCCGAGTGTTAAGTTAATGACTTGAAGTAAGTTATCTCGTTCAGAGCTCTATTTATCATACATTAGGTTTTGTATGTTTACTAACTGCTGAGAGATAAATATGTGACGTTTATATGGTTTCTAAAAGTACTTGAGATCTAAATGAGCTTGTTCAGCCTCCATCAGTTTACCATAAATCTGTTTATTTACTATCTGGATTTTCGCCACCTCTTTAATTACTTTCCTTTGTGTTGGAGAGAGATATATATATGTAGGTTGTGATCAAAGGCGGCTGCTGACAGCGTGCCAGCCATAGTGTAGTAATTTTATTTGACCACATGATGGCGCCAAAAT
>NW_013954306.1:17382-21283 GCF_001266775.1 Austrofundulus limnaeus | reverse complement strand
CTCCCTCAGAGATAGGCTGAGAAGCTCAGTCATCCTGGAGGGACTCAGAGTAGAGCCGCTGCTCCTCCACGTCGAGAGGTGGTTCATCTGGTTAGGATGCCTCCTGGACTCCTCCCTGGTGAGGTGTTCTGGACACGTCCCACTGGGAGGAGACCCAGAGGAAGACCCAGGACACGCTGGAGGGACTATGTTTCTCAGCTGGTCTGGGAACACCTTGGAATCCCCCAGAGGAGCTGGTCCAAATGGCTGGAGAGAGGGAGGTCTGGGCCTCTCTGGTTAGGCTGCTGCCCCCGAGACCTGACCCCAGATAAGAGGAAGAAAACGGACGGAACAACAACAACAACAACAACAACAACAGTAACATATTTTCTTATAATTAATAAGAATTTAAATGACTAGGTTTGAGTGAAGTTCAATTATAAGTTACAACAGGCTGCCATACATCGTGCTACATCATTTGGTTTTGTTAGGCATGCTGAACACGACTCCATCTTGACACAGTCATTCAACCACTGAACACAGACCCACAATGTTGTGTCACTGTGCAGCAATCATAGTGGAAAATGTTCAGACCTCATAACATTTCATCGGTGAGTTTTTTTTTTATTTTAAATAAGAAGGCCATGTTTAGCATTGTGTTTATGTTCAGAATTAGTTCTGACGAGAAATGGATCAAAATCAGTAGTGAAGTTCATGAAATCTGCCACTGCTGGAGGGTGAAATTAAACTTTGTGTTTGTGTTTTTGTATTTCTGTTGAGTCAAGGTGTGCCATTAAAATAAAGACAGAAGTGTTGATTTGTACTCCTGATAATTTACTAAAGTTTTGTAACAGTAAGTATGTGATATTTTACACAACAGACACATTGTTATTTATCTAAATTTATTAATCAAAAGAAAAAAGAAAGAAAAATACCCTGACATTTGTTTTGTGGATTGCTTATTAAAGCTCTGTAACAGTAAATATATTTATTTTTCACATGAAGTAATACATTTATCTATCTAAATTTATTCCATTGTGCTTCTGAAAACATGTAGTGGAGTCTCAGTACGGCATGGACAACCATTACTTTGACCTCATCCAACTCCTGGTGACCAGTTACTACACCATCAGACAGAAACATGTTGTCAGATTACACACCTCACAGATTAAAAAGAATCGGTTCATCAGAAACTGACTAAGATCATTCTCTTCAAAGGAGTAATTAAACAATACAGAAAAAACAATAAAAATACAGTAAATAACTATAGACTTGCATTTATTTTACAAATGACTGTCAATCTTATTGAACACAATTTTTTTATTTGTAATTTTATTTTTTGTTTGTTGTGTATTTCTAAATGATGTTTTCAAAATGATGCTTTAAGCCTTGGTTTTTGTGTTGTACTTTGACAGTGTAATATTAGTATATTTTCTTTAACTTGTTTTGACTACGTTGGTAATAACAATACCATTTTTAGTTAAAATAATATAGCAAAATAAACTTTTTCTTTCAACTATCTGTGTGTGTAAATGTGTCATAGAGTACATGATAATAGAGTACATGATAATCGGGGCTGCTCTAAAAACAAAAACCTGTTAAGCTGGTAAATCCTCAGCATTGTTTACATCATTTGAATAGCCCCATCCCTTTAAGTAGACTGTTTCAAGATGGCGTCGCGCTTAGCATATCTTGGCCTCAGCCTCTTGACGGGGGTAGCCTCTCTAGTAAATATACGTCATTGGTTTTGTTAGAACTAGAAAAAGAAGAAAACCAGTCGGTATTCGTCTTACTTTATGTTTAAAAACACAAGGTTTAACTCAACGTTTGAAGCAAGTCAAACTACAAACCTTTTCTGTTTTCTTCACAAGACGCGGCGCGCGCCTTTAAGATGATATCACGTGACCGTGCAGGAAGCGTCATCATACCCGGAAGCGAGATGTTTTCACGGGCATTTCTGTTCTCGGTGGGAATGAATGATACTTTAAATGGAGCCCCAGCTGAAGTGTGATGCGTGAAGTTTATCCAGAGACGGAAAAACATTTAAACAACGGTTTGTTTTTTTCTTCATTTAGCCGCAGCTGCTAAAACCGTAAGTTAGGGAACCTTTTTATTTGGTCAAACAGAGTTTAGTCTCAGATGAAGACTGACGACCTTTCAACTTTATATATTCGTCCTGTTGGCTCATGTCTGGCTCACCTGAGCCTAGTTAGCAGAAGTTTGTTATGATGGCCATGATGGTGGCCAGAGGAGCCAGAGGAGTCCTTCTGAGCCTGAGGTCCTCTCTGCAGAGAACCGGCTCGTCCTTCAGGCTCATCCAGAGCCGTTTGATTAAAGCAGGGCCGGTTTTAAGACACATACCCAAGGTGACGCTGCTGTGTTGGGGGGCAGTCAGTGCATCATCATCATCATCATCATCATGGTCAGCCAGGTGCCAGGAAGCAACACTTTCAGCCCATACGTCTGACAGAAAGTCTCTAGCCAAAGTCCAAGTCCACAAACTGATATTTTTCCTCCGGCTCAGCCTTCGTGCGCTGGTTCTGCTCCTCAAATTTGCTCCTCTTCTTCTGGTGTCCCCCCTGGCTTTGGTGTCCAGCTGCTGGATGTCCTGCTGGCTGGACGCGCTGCTGTGGGTGACCGAGTCCTCCGGGCCGACCTTCATCAAGCTGGGCCAGTGGGCCAGCACCAGGCGGGACATCTTCTCCCAGGAGTTCTGCCGTCGCTTCTCCAGGCTGCACGTCAAGGTGCGCCCTCACTCCTGGGCTCACACCAAGCAGTGCCTCCGCAGAGCCTTCGGCGAGGCCTGGAGACGGGTCCTGGTGTTCCAGAGCAAAGAGCCCGTGGGCTCGGGATGCGTGGCGCAGGTGTACCGGGGCTGGGCCCGGGTAGACCAGGTCGAGGACCCGGACTTTCAATTACTGGTTGAAGAGTTGGAGAAAGAGGACTTGCTGGAAGCTTGGGAGATCCCAGGTCTTGGAGGTGCTCTGCAGCAGCTCTGGATGGGGAGGAGGGAGGAGCGGGACCAGGAGGAGACGAACCGTCCAGGTGGTCCACCTGAGGAGGGCAGCGCTGAGAAGGAGCGACTCATACCTGTGGCAATCAAGGTTACCCTCTCGTTTCACCAGGGGCGCCAGCAGGGGGGGGGCAGGGGTGGCCATGGCCCCCCTGAGTGTAAGCTGGCCCCCCAGTTTTACCCTGTTGAGTACCCAGGTTTTTCCTTTTTCAATTCCCCTATCTATGTAGGAATAGAACCTCATAAATATAAAAACAAACACTTTTTATTATAAATTAAGAGTTAAAAACATAATTTTATATTTTATTTAAAAAATAAATTAAACTAGACATGGGTTTTTACGATGTAAAAACAAGTGTGCATTGCCATGTAGCATGTCATTGCAGCATGGCTTTGCCTGCAGCAATGGACTTGCAGAATTAACTGACCAAGTTCAAATGTGTTTTCTAATCAAGTACCAGCTTGTGGCTGTCAGCAGGTGTTTGTAATGAGGGTAATTGTGTGAAAATATGAGGTTAGAATAAATTTTTTGTTAAACTTATTGTAGCTGGGATTTGAACCTTGATCTCCCACATGAAAGGCTATGGCATTAACCACAAGACCATTGGTGCTGGGAGAAAATACAATCCTGGTGTTTTTTTCTATGTGTGAAGAAAGAGGCAACATTGCCAATAATGATCGTTGACAAAGAACTGCATAATATTACAACAGTAGAGCAATATTATATAAAATGTTTATGCTTATAAGACAATAATATAGTAATACTAATCAAATTACATATATATCAATATTGTAATCACAGCAATAATTGAGATTAAATATAATTATTAAACTATGGTGCAGTTCCATACTGAGTAGATACAGCAGGGGGCAGTATTGGACCAATACAAGGCCCATTGACTTCCATGA
>NW_013954306.1:11326-16382 GCF_001266775.1 Austrofundulus limnaeus | reverse complement strand
ATTTCATTTTATCTATAGAAAACTCACATTAAGTGTTTTCTTATGTAGGTAAAAATCTGTTCAACAACCTGTTAAAATACACCAGAACGCAGGAAATGACATTTACTTCTTTAAAATTTTCTGGGGGAGGACCCCCAGACCCCCTACCAGTGGGTCCCCCCAACATTACAAATACTTACTCTGGTTTTTTGTCTCTGAATGTTATAAAATCAGTGATATTATCTGTGAAATTACAAACTGAACATCTGTTGGTGAATCCATAGCTTTATATTGTCATAGTTTTCAGTTAGTCATTTTTACAAACACATCATAAATTGTCTGTTATAGATATTAGAGATATTAGTTTTGGTGTGCCACCCCTGGTTTTTCAGTGGCCCCCCCATGGCCCCTCCCTGAAAAAATCTTCTGCAGGCGCCACTGTGTTTCACCTCCCATAAACCTACTGTAGCTCCATGTGAAGGTGTGCACAGTGCAAAGTGTTCCTGTGTGTTTCAGGTGGTCCACCCAGGTGTCAGGAGGCAGGTGGAGATAGACCTGCTGCTCATGAAAGCAGGCAGCTGGCTTCTGCACCGCCTGCCTGGACTCAAATGGCTCAGCTTGTGTGAAGTCGTGGAGGAATTTGAGAAGCTCATGACCAAACAGGTGGTTATATAAATTCAGTTCTGCAGCCATGTATGACACAAAGCAGCCGCATGTGTCTTGTGTCAAAGCCAGACTTGATCCATATCTTCCAACAACTTGAATCAATGAGCTTCTTGGAGTTGGACTTTTCACATTTTGTTCAGGTGACTTAAAAATGTTCTTCCAGATCGATCTGCGTTTTGAGGCCAGAAACATGGAACGTTTCAGAGAAAACTTCCGCGACGTCGACTACGTCAAGTTTCCAACTCCGTTAAAACCGTTTGTGACCAGAAACATTTTAGTGGAAACCTTTGAGGTGAGTTTCTGAGAGTAAAACTGACTCCTGAAGTATTACATGATGATTTCATAAAAAGATCAAACAAATAAATCCATGTCCCTTTTTTCTTTTTGTTAAGGAAAGTGAGCTCATTTCTTTCTACCTGAGTCCTGTGATTCCTAAAGAGGTGAAGCAGAAAATCGCCAGAATTGGAGTGGACACCCTGCTGAAGATGGTAAGATACACCAGTGTTTCCCCTAGGAAACTGGTTTTGGCGGGGGGGACGCTACTTGTTTGTTGTTGATAAGCCTGAGGGGTCTGTTGACTGACCTTTGTATTTGTTCAAATAATAGTTATGGGCAGGTTACAATATAAAAATGTTTGTTATAATCATGTCTTGTGATTATTTGACNGTGCAGAGACATCGCAGGAGGACCTCTGTGGAGCGCAGCACCGAGGACGGTCTGTTTTATGATTTTAACAGAGTTGCTGGTTTTGTGTACATGTGTGCAAACTACCAGTAAGTGATTTGGTTTTCTGTTTCTTGTTATTTTGGTTGTTTGTATGAGTGTGGACTGTTTGAGATATTGCTGCACGTGTTGTGACCTTCACCATGGCGCAGTTTGCTGCCTTTAATTAATGCCATATGTGTTGCTTATGGGATGGAAATGCTTGAATATTATCAATAATATGTTTAGTAGTCCCAAATGTTTACTTCCTTGTGGTTTTTTGATGTTTATTTTTGTATTCGAATATTTGCCGAATGTCTCAGCAATTAATATTAATAATGCAAGTTGTAGCCTAAATTACTGTAGGTAGGTAGGCAATTGGATGAATGCCACACTTTAATTGTTGGTACATATTTATTTTGGGATCTAAATTTCAGAGTTATTCTATTATCACTATGTATTGCTATAATCCTTTATTATTTATTTGAGAGACTTGTTATAGTCTAATTTATATCTGTATATTGTTTATTTGTTTCTGTTACAGAACCACATATACACACTTATGTGTACTGACCTTAAGAAAATAAAGAAAAAGAAAGAAAATTATAGGACATCTTTAGTGTACCTGAGTGAAGTTGCACCCCCACCCCCCCCTTCCACCACCACCACCACCTTCTTCAAATCAGACAAAATGGGTGTCAATCAACTCGGCTACATTTGTGCTGGTTTGTGCAGCAAAAATTTTCATTTGTGCTGCTTTGGCTTTGAAGTTATCAATGAAAGCGTAAAGGTCAAAAGGTCAACCAAGTCCCCCCACTTTTATGAAATCAAACAAAATTGGTGTCAAATGTTTGTGCTATGTTTGTGCTGGTTTGTGCAGCAAAATTTTTTGTTTGTGCCACTATCATTTTAGAGATACAAAGAAGTGTTTCTAGAGGTCACCCAAGGTCAACCAGCCCCCCCACCTTCTTCAAATCAGGCAAAATGGGTATCAATCAACTCGGCTACGTTTGTGCTGGTTTGTGCAGCAAAAATTTTCATTTGTGCTGCTTTGGCTTTGAAGATATTAAAAGAAAAGTTTCTAGAGGTCATCCAAGGTCAATGAACACCTTTTCATTGTGAAACTGTGAATTTTATTTAAATTACAAGTTGATAACCTATGAATATGAATAATTAAATTTTAACCTGGAAGAAATTCAAACTAGGTCTTATTTAGAATGAACAGGTAGGTACAACCATAGACATAATATAAGGATGGACGCCTCATGGACCGCTCTCGCCTATTGTTGCTGACAAGATTTAGGGCGGCCATCTTGGAGCGGTCCACTGCTTCACGCTTTCACCAAGGAGCAGTTCTGTTTCGTGTAAGCTCCGCCCTCTAAGGCTATCGCAGATGGGTACCCCCACGCGCGCTCGCGCATTCTGAAGAACCAGTAGTCCACGCCCACGTGTCGTGGGCCTCACCTCGGTCCGTATAAAAGGGGAGGACGGACCTGAGTTCAGCTCCCCTTTTTCTTCAGCTTCGGCATTCGACATGTAACCATAGAAGACGCCCATACATGTAAGTGCTATGATTCTTTTATATTGACATGGAATTCGTGCCCGGCGCCACTGAGCTATGATCCGCGTAGCCGTCCTTCCGGGCTGCTCGGGGATCGGTTTTTCCCCGGCACAACCCGTTTTTTCACTCCGGTCTCCTTCCTCGGAAGAAGGTTAATCGTGGTTTAGCTAGCATATATTTTCCCGCGGGTGCCCCCGCGGTGCGGTATTATGCTAAGCTAAGGCGCCGGACATCTTCGTGCCTCCACAGAGTCCCCGTTTTTTATAGCCGCTACTAACTCACTCGTTACACGGATGTGGTAGCTAGTAGTTAAGGCCTTCAGACATCGACATTTTCAGCCAGGACTGGACTGGAAGCTTTCCCAGATATTTCGGATCATGCGCTTCTCATCTCGGCATGGTCTGAGCTATCTTCTCCGGGGACGGAGGCTCAGGCTAGCGGGTTTCCTGCCGGAGATCACGGCGGCAAACTAGCTAAGCCAGTTAGCCACCTAGCTAAGCTAAGCAGTGCGCTAGTCTCAGCGTTTTTGCGCCGAACTGTACCCCGCTTTTCAGTCGAGAAGCTGGAGTCAGGGTGCTGCCGCCTGGTGTAGCTTCTAGCCACGGACGTGCCATGTAGCTTGACCAGGGCAGTTGCAGACTGCTGCTAGCTGGTTTGTAACACATGATGTGTTGGCTGCTATTGGCTCGCTCGCAACACGGAGGTGTTAGCTAGATGGCTTAAGGCATTCTGTGGTCGTGCTCCCAGCCAGGACTGGACTGGGAGTTCACCCAGACCGTTTAGCCAAGATGGGTTTTGCCCCTAGCATGGAGATGCTAGCTGCAATGCTAGGAGTTGCTTACTCCAAGCTGAAAGCTCCGGTCTCGTTCCACGCGGACGTGACAAAGTGGAGGGGGTGACTGTCTTCGGCTCTTGCCGGTCCCAGTACTGGAATCTTCATCCTCCATGGTCTTCGTCACTGAGGTGAAGCGGTCTGCCGGATGGCGACTTTTTCTTCTCACAAGCGGTAGACCAGCAGCTTGGCAGCTGGGCCGACCGGTCCCGTCATCGTACGGCACAGTCGGGTGCTGCAACTTGCAACATCACTCCCCAGGCTGTCATCTTAAAAACGCGACGGGACCACAGCACAGAGGCCAGCACGAGTTTGAATCTCTGTGCTGTTTAGGCCGGGTGTGCGTCCTGCATCGTGGTTTGGAAACAGGAGAAATGTGTATGGCTAAGGCTAGGTCCGCTAGTCTGAAACTAGCTGGCCTCTGGTCCTTGCTAAACACAGTTTGAATCTCTGCGCTGTTTAGGCCTGGTGTGTGTCCTGCATCATGGTTTGGAAGCAGGAGAAATGTGTATGGCTAAGGCTAGGTCTGCTAGTTCTGAAACTAGCCGGCCTCTGGTCCTTGCTAAACAGTCACACACAAAAACGTCTTCTCCCACCGTTACACATTCGGTGGCCCGTTCGGCCCCTTCGTGGCCGGCAAACACACACACACACACTCTTCTCTTCACCCCGCTGGTGAACAGCGGACATAAGACAGACAGCATGAGCCACATCACAAGCAGGGGTGTGTCACCCTCCCGCTTCGTTTCAGCATGAGTCCACCAATCACAGCCACGCGATGAGCGCTGTGTTTTGACTCCACTGAAACTCGCCTTAACTCATGCTCACGTACGGCCCCGGAGGCAATCCCTCCCGGGCCGCATTCATAACGACGGCACGCAGGGCTCCCCGGAGCTCCTGCACAGCCCCTTCGAGCAAAGCCTCCCATGGGTCACACGAGAGAGCGTGACGGCGGCGAAGGCTCTGCATGGACCGGTTGCTACGACAACCGTTCTACAACAGGCGCATGCGCTAGCTCTCTCAGAGCGCAGCTCCGTCTGGGTACACACCTGTCCTCTGGACAAGTGGATGAAGCGCTTGATAAAAAAATGGGTTACAGGTTGCAGTTTGCAACCAAGCCTCCCCGTTTTTCAGCAGGATCCTGGAGACCCACTTGTCGTCTCCTCAGCAGGATCTCGCTCTTCAAGCAGAGCTTCAGGAACTCCTAAACAAGGAAGTCATTTCCAGAGTTCCAAGTGGGAAGGAATACGAGTGTTTTTATTCCCGGTATTTCCTTGTTCCCAAAAAACGGGTGCAATGAGACGGATCCTGGATCT
>NW_013954306.1:1866-10326 GCF_001266775.1 Austrofundulus limnaeus | reverse complement strand
AAATATTTAAGTTGCAAGGTAAATATTTAGCTCAAAACTAAATATTTAAGTCACAAGTTAAATATTTAGCTTGTTAACTAAATATTTAATTTGTAGGTTAAATATTTAGTTTATAAACTATGACATTTATAAACGTATGAATCATATGGTGGAAAACTGACTTTGAAAAATAAATCTGTTCTTTTTTTCTTATAAAAGGCTAAATAAAACAAAAWTATTGGTGGTAATTTCTGACTGTGTAACTTTACAAACGGCACCCCATGTCATTATTCGTATAACTTGTCACCTGGAACCAAACACTCAACTCTCATTTAACTGTGACACTTATTYTGTATGTTATAACTTTATTATTTCATTGTTGTTTTTCATCGTTTTGGTCAGAAAATTGTCTTCGGTTAATTGGTTTTGTCTCATTAAACAGCCTAAAGACTAAAAACGAAAACGCACCTTGACATATGGATCATTCATTAAAACCTGCATGGGATTATGAGATTGCCCCGGGCAACCAGGGAAAGCTGAGCTGCTGGAGCGGGGAAGACCCCGGGAAAAGTGACGTCAGCTTGGGGAACTCCCCTCTCTGCAAACAACACCACGAGAGAGAGGCTGCTAGGGGATGCGAGGGGTGGGGGGACACGGCCGGTGTCTCAGACAGCAGAGATGGTATCATCTGGGAAGGTCCAATGTGGTTCCGAGACTGTTTCCAAGAGGAGACAGGTGAGCACAGGTGAGGTATCGCCTCCACAGCGTCAGAAAGCTCGGCTCAGAAAACAGAGGCTCATGGCCAAACTCTGCGACTCTGGTTTCGAGGAGGATTTGGTTTCCTCTCCTGCTCGGAGGGAAGTGTCCCTCGCTGGGTCACACGAACCGGAACCTGCATCGGGACTGCTGTCGACCTGGTACCTTCAGTATGGAGATGTCGGTTTCAGGATCCAGAAAGAGAAAGAGGCGCAGTTTCACCTCTGCCACAGCCTGGCACAGCAGCCACAGGTAGGCTCTACACACCACTGACACAACTTGCTTTTTTCTTATTGTGATCCAATATTTGTTCACCTGACATGGTTTATTGCTGCAGAAACAACTTATCTCTATATTTAAACCGAGCTTCCTGTCTCAAATGTTGCTTTGATGCTTCTCTGCAAACTGTTCTTCCTGCAGCTGACTGCAGAAGCACGCTGTAAGCTGGTCAGCTGGCTCATCCCTGTCCACAAACATTTCCGTTTGTCCTTTGAGTGCTGCTGCCTGACAGTGAACATCATGGACCGGTTCCTGAGGTCCACTCCTGTGGCTGCTGACTGCTTCCAGCTCCTTGGCGTCACCGCGCTCCTCCTGGCCTGCAAACAGGTCAGTCTTCTGTGCCCTTATTGGAGAAGGCAACTATAAAGCTCTCGTTCCATTCATGATCACGACCCACGCTTGTCCCCTCTCTGCAGGTGGAGGTGTGCTCTCCGTCCGTCAGCCATCTCGTGTCGTTGTGCTGCGACGCTTTCACCAAGGAGCAGCTCTGCAACCTGGAGTGCCTCGTCCTCCTGCGCCTTAACTTCKGCCTGGCTGCACCCACCCTGGCCTTTTTCCTCGACTACTTCACCAACTGCCTCGATGCCGCTCAGCTTGTCACCCACCACGACGATAATGTTGGTCCTTTAAGTCAGTGCAGGAAGCTTGCGCAAAGAATGTGCGAGTTGACTTTGGCAGATTACGCTTTTAATAAATACCCTCCATCTCTGACTGCTGGTTGTGCACTGACYCTGGCCTGTGAGTTACTGAAAACTGATGCAAGCACGCCGCTGCAGAAAGAACTGTGCTTACAGACAGTTTCTGTCCCAAACCCTCCATGTTCTGAAGGAGATCCTTMGGCAGCGATGGACTTCCTGTCTCCAGATCAGGATAGTCTGTTGCAGGAGTGCAAAGATAACCTGAAGCTGCTGGTGTCACTGAATCAGGAGACTCTAGAAGTGATGTCAAACATGTAACGAGTGTCTTTTTTTATTATTCATAGCAGAGATGTTAATAGGTCTTCATATAATTTAAGCAGAGGTGTCAAGTATAAGTACACTTTACTTAAGTAGAAATTTTGTTTGTTTAAACTTTAGTGGAGTAACTATTTTTCAGCCTACTTTTTTACTTCTACTCCTTCCATTTTAATTCAATTGTCTGCACTTTCTACTCCTTCCTTTTAAAAAAGGCAAAAAGTATTTCATTTCTATGTCACTTTGACTTGTTTTTATTCCATTTTTTCATGGTTCAGAAAAAAATAAAATAAATAGAAATCTATCCAAATACACTGATAGAGGGAATTTATTGTGGTTGGATGAGAAATGACACAAATCACATCACATTCCAGCAAAGACGTACTGTAGCAGATGCATGTACAGCCTAGAATGGAGATGATGTGGCTGAAACAAGTACTCTAGTCAGTTAATTACTAATGTGTGTGTGTGTGTGTGTGGGGGGGGGGGGTACGCTGTGTGGCACAAGCTTTTATCCTAAATGGCTTTTTAAAGCATCCATTACTTCTTTACTTTTACTTTTATACTTTAAGTAGTTTTAAAACCAGTACTTTCATACTTTTACTTGAGTAAAAGCTTGAGTTGATACTTCTACTTCCAAAAAGGTCCTTTAAAACCCCTAGTATCTATACTTCTACTTAAGTAATGAATGTGACACCTCTGAATTTAAGATACCTCAGYTGTTTTTCAAATATGGTTTTACAACTAGTTGTATTTTTATTTTATTTTATTTGTATTTTCCTGTTTACATATAAGTTATGTGACATTTTAATAGAAATATCTAAAATCAGTGTGTTTATTGGTTGTTTGGTAAAAATAAAATAGAAAAAAAGCAATCTGTGTTGGTTTTTAATTTCACATGAAAGAYGATATTTTTAGCTGATGACTGTCAATTTTAAACTGTTTGTTGATTTTTTATGATACAATCACAACAGATAATCTAAAAGGTTCAATCAATTCTCAGTTCTTCCTTTCCTGACATGAATCCTGTAACCACTGTGGGWAAATGCGAGGCAATTAGTAACAGCAGAGATAAAAACGRTGCTAAAAGTAGTGATTTCTGTGGCTTTTGTTGCCTGAAGGTCGACACGCCGACGTTTTTGTTAACTAGCATCTGAAACCAAACTGTGCCAACACAGTTGGGGTAARTGAGGGGCTTCATCTGATGATCCATTACGCGCGGCAGCTCTACCTGCTGACACGGTGTCGACCACGTGCTWTCAGTGCGTGRTTSTTTACTAAGAGACATTTGTCACTGAGCTGTCTGCTCTTATTGCCCTTTTCCTTTTTCACTTGGCTTTTCARGCAGAAACGGGCTTTGGCTCAGCTCAAGGATGTTTTACGCGCAGATGGATAGAAATTACGCACAAGCAGCTCGGCTGACAAAACAAACAAGCCAACACAATAAAGTTGTTTTGAATCTGTTTACGTGCTTAACTGAACATTTTGGTTTCAGGCTGTGAAAATTTAACTGCATAAGGAGGAGGGTGTGAAACAGAGGGCAGCTGCTGCTGCAGRGGCGCCGTCATGCGCGGCACCTCTTTTCCWCTTTTCCCACAATTTCATCTCCYAGGARGCCGTCTCTCCCTGGAGACCYAAGAAGWGCATTTGATTMGGCCAAAAGGGGVAAACCGCGGCACAGAGGGACACAAACCGGGAGAATGTCGGCTATATAATATCAGCCACAAATCAAATCATGTCGCTGACAGACAGCTCTGCAGCGGAGGCTGATSGAGACGCAACAAGCCAGGAAAGATGCCCGAATAACGGGGCAGCGCGAGAGGACAGAGGCTGTAAGCAAAGCCGCATGTTTCTCTTTACTGCAGCTCTTCATACATGACCTTTATACCGTCTGCCTYCAGGATAAATACCCGGTGCCAAGAAGCAGCAGTCCCGTCTCTGTGTACATTGATTTCCCCTGCATCATTGATCAAGGTAGTCTGCGCACCTTCGGCATCATTTCTGACGCTCTGCAGTTTCTTCACGCTGTTGTTGTCTTGCAGCTTTTTCAACAATTGCATGGGAGGATTTAGAAGTGAGCCATGTCAGAGAGTCGCTTTGCTCTCAGGTGAGGACAAACAAACAAACGAACGAACGAACAAACAAACAAACAAACAAACAAACAAACAAACAAACAAACAAACAAACAAACAAACAAACAAAACATATTTTAACTGTCTTGTATGGGGTCCCGTTTGTAAAGCAACTTGTGCATGAAAATACCATCTAAATTTGGTCACATTTAGCTTCAAACACTTTGAAAAA
This sequence comes from Austrofundulus limnaeus, assembly GCF_001266775.1. NCBI lineage: Eukaryota > Metazoa > Chordata > Actinopteri > Cyprinodontiformes > Rivulidae > Austrofundulus > Austrofundulus limnaeus. The sequence continues at coordinate 6,055 of NW_013954306.1, read as the reverse complement.
GTAGAGTAGATTTTCTAATATCACCTTTTAACATATTTAAGTTGTTATATCTAGATGTTACAGGTAAATATTAAATGTTAAATGTAAATGTTAATGTTAAAAGTTAAATGTTGAATGTAAATGTTAAATATAAATGTTAAGTGTTAAATGTAAATGTTAAATATTAAATGTAAATGTTAAATGTTAAATCTAAATGTTAAATGTTAAATCTAAATGCTAAATGTTAAATATAAATGTTAAATGTAAATGCTAAATGTTAAATGTAAATGTTAAATGTTAAATGTAAATGTTAAATGTTAAATCTAAACGCTAAATGTTAAATATAAATGTTAAATGTAAATGCTAAATGTTGAATGTAAATGTTAAATGTAAATGTTAAATGTTAAATCTAAATGTTAGGGTTAAGTTCTAAGTTAAGGCCTAAATCGTTAAAGTCCACCAAACCTGAGAGAGATTTTTTGGGTGGTGGTGGTGGTGGTGGTGGTGGTGGTGGTGGGTGTTCAGGTCTGGATCCCGTCTGTTAATGTTTATGTTTGACACAAAGTGCTGGAATCCTGCGCGAATAGGACAGCAGTTGACTCCTGACACTCAGGCCTCGCAAGTTTTTTTGTCCACGAACTTCTCTTTTGGCACTGATCACTGTGCGGGCTCAAGGAGACGACACCTTCCCTGAAATGACCACCAAGATGTGCGCTGGTAGCAAACCCCTTTGTTGGTGGGGGTTTCAGGTACAATTTTTAGGGTTTCATTGAAAACAAAACAACTTGCAGCCATGTTTTAATCATTTATTTTGTCCACAGGTTAATGAGTCTGATCCAGATGAGCAGTACTTTGGAGATTATGCGCTGGATTTTATAGCAGGTGAGCGAATCTGCAGCGAGGATGTGTTAACACCTTTTTTTTAATTTACTGAAAAAGTCTCAAGTGATGATGTCTCCTCTGTCAGATTCTACCTCCAGAGAGAGCAGTTTGTCTCCAGCTGAGCTGCTGTCATTTCAGGGATGTGTTATCCCCCCTCTCACTCCTCAGAGGGTCTTCTCTCCAGAGGAGAATGCGGTTCACTCGTCCACAGAAACCGACAACTTTCATGCCCAGGATGAAGCTTCGTGGAGGGGCTTGGCAGAGTGTCATGAGAGGGCACTGGGACACTCTGTGGCCATCAACAAGCAGGTAAAACATTACATCAAACMGCTTTTTGTTGACTTTAAAGCCAGGTTAAATCAAGCATAAAAACTTTGCGCTGAACTAACTGGTGCAATTTGAAAGAGTTTGCTCCAGTAGTTTTCCAGATGTTGATGTGAAATTCTGAAATGCGGGTCCTCGCTCAATGTAAACAAAACACTTGGATGAATCTTAAAGCAGGTAAAATATTGAATCGTTGATCTAGGATGGCTGTGATTTGTGCAGGTAAACAAATATGTTTGACCTGTTTTTTAACCACTCTTTTCATTAATCATCATGAGGATAAATATTGAGATTTTGTTTCTTATTTTCTCATTTTTAATTCAGTCTTCATGACTTTGTAATGAGTGCCCAAGACCGGTGCTTATTGCGACATAATAAGGCAAAACAGCCAAATAATGCAACAATATACAGGGTCAGGACTCTGCAGTTTACACTCATCTACAGGCCAGCGGTCACTCTTTCAGGGATGAAGATATTCTCATCCTTGATAGAGAGGAACGATGATTTGAGAGAGGAGTAAAGGAAGCCATCTTTGTGAAGAAAAAACATCCACCATTAAACAGAGGTGGAGGCCTTCGTGTCCAGTTGTCCTCCTCCTACAATGCTGGTATTGCAAGTATGACTCCGCCCCCTGTCAGCAAAAGATGTGAATCAGGGCCCCAATGATACCAACACAAAGAGGGAAAAAACAAAAACAAGGGGACGTTGAACCCCGCCTGCACTCACTACATACACATAGCACGACACCAAAGAACCACAGCTGAAGCATCCAAACCAATAAGTCAGGTGACGGGACACATGACCCTCTATGAACAATAGAGATAATCAAGCCTATTGTTAGGCGATGGCCCTCTTTTGCATGTGACTAACCTGTTTGTCCACCATGTGGAGGCAGTGCTCATAAGGCTGAGTTCACCTGAAACTCATCAGACTGAAGAAGTCTCTTAGAGGAGAGATGAAGCATTTCACTAAACAAGAACCCATCCAGAGGACCTACTTATTTTTTTTTATTTTTGAGCAACAATATTCAGTTAAAGAAAAAAATGGTTTAATTTGAATAAAGTCATTTGAAAACAAAAKTAACGCTRAAGAAGCATGTTGTCAGTATTCTTTTCTAAATCTAAACAAAAGGTTTTATTTGTCAAAGTCCAAAGAGAAATCTTAAAGCAGAAATCATGATGGAGGAGACTGTGTGTTGTGTGTCTGCAGCTCCACGAGACTCTTCGAAGGCGCCAGCAGGAGCTCGACTCTCTCGAGGAAAGGAACCATCACCTCAGGCAGTTGGCCAGTCGAGCAAAACACCTGGCCTCAGTCCTCGACGTAAGGACATCATAAAGACAACARYTAAACAGAGTCCTCATCTATAAGCTGTTTTAAAAGTCTGGTCTTCTTTCAGAAACTGATGACAGTCAGGGACGTGGAACCAGCAGTTCCTCCTGCTGAAAACGCCTCGGCGAGCTCCTGCAAGCGCCAGCGACTGGACGAAGGCTACGAGACGGAGTCCTCGGACTCGGTGGAGGACATGTTGAGGGACATCAGCACCCGCTGCAACGCTGTCCTGCTCAGCAGCGCCGCAGCAGAAGTCGTGCAGCAGCAGGAACCGGAGACGGTGCACGTGTACGGCGCCTTCTCCGGCCTGCAGATGTCCACGCCTAACAGCAGCACCTGGACTGGGGACGGAGCGGAGACGTCTTTCAGAACCTCTGTCGGGGAACACGGCACCATACGGACTCAGGTGTTCCCTCACGGACACGTTTTCACGGCTCAGACCCAGCAGGGCGGGTACAGATTCCGCTGGGTTCCAAATCCCAGCTGAAATCAGAAATAAACTCTCTGGGTTTTATATTAAAGCTGCCATCAATCAGTTAGAGGACAGTGTTAACATTTAACTTTTAATCTATAGTGATATCTGTAAATGATTCAATGATGTCTTCTCCAGGTAGCTCCGGAGCTAATCACTCAAAAGTGATCCAATACTGCCTTCACTGCTGTTTACAGTCAGTCTTTGTTTACACCTCGAGGCCTGGTTGTTTCTAAATCTCACTGTTTGTAAGAAATATATATGTATTTCACAACTTTTGGAAATTAAATGATTTTTTTATAAAGATTAAAACAGTGTCTGTTATTTTCCGAGTGAAACATTTAATCCTGTATAACCTTCAGTTTCATTGTAAATGCACCAGTTGGGGAAACTGGACAGGCCTAATCATCTTTAACACATCTGTCATCTGAATAAGATTAAAAACATAAAAGTTTGGTCAAAACTGAAAATTTAAACAATAAAATAAAACTCTTTGACTTCACAGACCTATTATTAAATAAAAATTTCCTCAGGTGACAGCAAATTCTATTATATTCTGAATGTTCAAGAATGTAACTTAACATGTTTTAGTTTTTTTTTTTTGCAAACTAAACACAAAAATTTTGTTAGAAACTGTTCTAATACTGTATTAGATCCTGATACGTAGACCTTTACGTAGTAATAAAACTTAAATGCTGAATGTATTCATCTTCTGAAGTCAAACATGTTTTATTAAATACAAAGAAATAATCTGATTGTTTTGAGGCACATGTGTCAAAGTCAAGGCCCGCAGGCCAAATCTGACCGCAAATATTTTATCCGGACCCAGAGGTAACACTAGTTTATGGTTTCTCTTTTTGTCTCTGTATTTAGTGCATTCTTCTAATGACAGCTTGAATCTTTTTTTCATTCATTTTTGACTTTGATGTGGAAAGAGCAACAGAGAATCCACTTTAATTGTCTTTTGCTCTATTCTTTTCTTATTTTAAAGTCAAATAATTGGATTTTTAGTGAGTTTTTTATTTGTGGACAAATGTATGAGTCTTTCTAGGTATAACATTTTTTCATGTCCCAAATGCTGCATAAAACATAATTTGGAAAAGATCATTCTATAAGAATAACCTGTTAAATTACATTTAAAGGCACAGTGTGTGGGATTTGTTGTTTTCAGCGACATCTAGTGGTTGAGTGGTTGAATCATCC
>NW_013954306.1:791-1378 GCF_001266775.1 Austrofundulus limnaeus | reverse complement strand
GGATGATTCAACCACTCAACCACTAGATGTCGCTGAAAACAACAAATCCCACACACTGTGCCTTTAAATAGTAAATATTGAAAAAGAGTGGCCCTTGGCTTGGACCAAGTTTTGAGTTTTGGCCTCCTGGAGCTTGACATCCTGTTATAAAGGCTCTGAAAAGGAGGAAACAGCTCATGATGGTTTGTTCTATAAAAACTACTTGTTCAAATTTGACCACTTTTGATAAACAAACTCAAAACAAACACAGTGTCAAATTTAAACAGCTTTTAAATCACATTGAACAGATCGGGACGCGTCTGTGAGACCAACCGCTGCAGCAGCACCTGTGTCAGCTTCCACAGGTGAGCGCCGGGACACTTTTTATTTCCCCAGCAGCAGCAGACTGGAACACGTTTGACCCACTAACAGCTGCCAGACTGCAGGAGAGAGACACAAACAAAACAATGAGTTTCTAAGGTGACAGAGGCCAAACTGGGAGAGAAGCTGGAAACAACTGCCGCCAGAAACGGGATTAAAGAGGGAAAGGAGAGGAAAATGTGTGTGTGTGTGTGTGTGTGTGTGTGTGTGTGTGTGTGTGTGTGTGT
>NW_013954306.1:0-549 GCF_001266775.1 Austrofundulus limnaeus | reverse complement strand
GTCCAAAAGCATTTTCTGTTTGTTGTCGGGATTAGAGCAGTATCCCGCCTCCTTCATTAGAGATTACCGCCTTGCCTTTTTTTCTTTCTTGTATTAGTTTCCAGTAGAAACTATCTCTAAGCGAGAGTAAAGAGAAACAAAGAGCTGAGCAGCTTCCCGCTCCTCTGTCCGCCCTGCGGGACTATTTATGAGTCGGAGCAGGAGAGGAGCTCATCCAGGTGACACAGCTCACAGGTACGGGTCTGGGTGACCCGGGTCAGTCTAATTCAACCCGGGTTAAAGAGAGGAGACAGCCACTGAGAGGAAACCTCACAAATGGACTTTCAAATAAACGAGTGAGTACCTTAAATTTGGAAATAACATCTAACTATCCAAATGCCTTTCATCCAATGTTGCTGCTGAAAACTTTCCAAACACAGCCTACAGCAAAAATGACTTTTTATACTTTAAGAAAAAAAAATACACTTAATGTTGCTCATGTTCAGTGTTGTATAAAAAGTACCACAAAATAATACTTGAGTCAAAGTACAAGTATCTTACAAAAAATAC
>NW_013954305.1:37152-38409 GCF_001266775.1 Austrofundulus limnaeus | reverse complement strand
CTTCCCTTCGATCATCAAGTGTCTCGTCTAACATCTGTAACTCTTGACATTTTATACTGAAGCCTCATTCTTATGTAATTTCTGAGCAACCTGCACAGGGTTCCGATGTCAGCCTGACACATATTTGCACAGTAAGTGGGCGAGGAAACTGGACCCTGACCCCGATCACCAAACGTTTTTGACCAGAGTGACACACACACAGTGAAAGTAAACAGGTCATTACATTGATCAATTCTATAAAAGTACTTATTTTAAAACTTTTAACACGATGAACTGATTATTAACAGAACACAAAATATAGTTAAAAGTGTTCCATATCTCTACAATAGTTAATAAGAGGAGATAATATTATAAGATGTGTACAAATATTCTAACATAATGTAACACTTTGGAGCAAACAGGCAGAACAACAAGCCAAAGCTGGAGGCCAAAATGGCAAATGACTCCACTGCATCTGCATAGTTTTGTAAGAAAATATGTGTTCAATAACGGCTGAGGTCAGATGAAAACACAAGTGTTAAATAAAATGATCTGTGACAAGAAATACTATGAATCAACACATTAATCTATGAAGTTCATGTCCGACTACATGAATGTAACTATTTCAGTTTTAACCTTTTATTCAAAAATGTCAGCTAAACCCATCATGTGTGTTGGAGATTTCACACAGCAGTCTTCTTCACCATAGAGGTATGTTAGTTGAGGCGTTGGGCTGGCGGCAGATGTCTGTACCATTTGATATTCGATATTTCGATGTTGATTAAAGGTATTCTGTACAGTTTGTGAGATGGCCTTTACACATAATATCCTAGCCACAGGAATGCCATAAAAACAACAAAAACCCAGTATTATCACCACTATAACTAATTGCCTTACCACATCAGACCAATAACCCATCTTCACAGACAATTTCCTAAGACTTTTAACAGCCTTTGTAACTGACCCAGTATTGTTAGTGTTCGTCTCAGCAATAAAGCTATTTTATAATTCCCCACTCACCATTTTTTACCAACCACCTAAGAAAATATGCTAGAACTCTCCACAAACCCCCTTAGTGATCTAAATTAACCAAATAATGTACTGTTTCAATGTGACACCTCCCAAACGTTCATCTAACCCTCCTGTAATGATTACATCAATAACATAATTCAAACAGCCATACCTTCATTATTTCAATTAACCATTATGTATCTCTCTGCTGCCACCTTCAGGCCTAACACAAATATCACAAAGCAACTCCCAGAAACTAAAAAATAC
>NW_013954305.1:30343-36152 GCF_001266775.1 Austrofundulus limnaeus | reverse complement strand
TACTGAAATAAATCTACTTTTTCGTGATATTCTAATTTTATGACCAGCACCTGTAATCCTAATCGCTATTTCAGTCTTTCTATCTTTCTAATTACTTCTCTCTCTGTTTTTCTCTCTCTATTTTCTCTTCACAAAAATAAATAAATTAAAAAAATAATAATAATAAAAAAACATAATGGTGTGGAGGGGATGGCTATAAGGGGAGAAGGGAGACCATCCATAAAAAAAAAAGAACTGTTCATGTATGGTCAATCGGACTGTAGTACAATATCCACAAACCATCGCAAAAAAATAACCTGAAAAAGACATTCTCAAAACAGATAGATCTGGTATAGACCCACCCCTTTCTCCTAAAAAATTACAGAGAACCCAACAAACAAAAAATCCATACATTTGTGCTTATACTGGGGGACTTAACTCCCTGCCTGGACTCCCGCCATAACTAAATAACAGTAAAAAGAAAATAAAAAGGGGTTCCCTTACTTTAAAGTATTATTACTGTTTATGCTCCTTGCTGCACTGATAAATAAATCACTGACCAAGATCTGGACAGACCCCCTCTCATACATAGAACAAAAAGAGGAATGTTGTCCCTTGGAATAAAGTCTAAAATTAAATCAAGATATAGCGCGGGACATAAAGTTGGAAGGTTCACTACAACCTGACACTCACAATGGATCGATGAGGACTGGACCTGCGGTCAACGCTGGTCCTTGTTGTCCGTCGCAGAGATGATTTTCTTTTTAATGTAGTCCATTGCTTTATTGGCATCCAGGAACTCGTTTTCCTCCTCATGAGAAATGCGGAGCCATGCAGGAAAAAGCAAGCCGTAGCGAACATTTCGTCGTTTGCGAAGAACTGGTGTCGGCTCGCTTACCGGTCATTGGCTAACAGGTGTTTTTGCAGGTAACTTTGCGTTTGCTTCAGTCCAAGCCAGAAAAATTCAAGCTGTATCCGGTTTCTCCTTCAAAATAAAACATCTCCCCCAGCGAGAGGTACAAAACACACTTGGAGGCTTAAAGCCTCGGATTGGGACACCGACAGGCCTGTCGGGTCCCTGGCTGTAAAATCCCCCCTAATTGGCTCGTGGGATGAGATCTTACAGCCCCAGGTCTGAGGTTTCTCCGGAGAGAATCACAGCTCACTTGTAGCCATCTTCATATTGAAATAAATATGTGCATTTATTGTTTTAGGTGAGCCATTCATGATACATCTGATCAGTGTTACACTGCTGCAGACAGGTTCCTGCAGGACAGTTCTCTGAAGCAGCTCAGAAGACCATGGAGGCTCACCCAATGCTGATCAGGACCAAGAAGTCTGATGTAGTTCAGGAGCTGGAGTGGTGCTGAGGATCTGTAACAGCTCATCATGGAGAACAATCTGCAGGACACCTTCAGAGACTGTGACTCTGCTGAAGATTCTCATCACATCTCATCTGACCACAGCTGAATCTGAGAGGACCTTCTCAACACCAAAGAGAAGACTTTCCTCAGGTACACAACATCACACACCATGATCCAGAGTCATGAAGATATTGGCTTCTCAGTTACAGAAGAGCAAAATTTATATACATAAACTAAAATAAAACGCTACATGACATTGTAATTCTGTTTTATTATTTTCATTTATTTAATAAATGCACTGCCATTAAACAACTTAGTGAATACTTTTTGAGATATGCCTATTTTGGAGTTGTAGCACCCCCTGGAGAAAAATCCACCAGCCACCACTATATATCTACCACTATTGTAATATCTTTACAAATTAGTATTAAACTAATTTGTAAAGATATTGTGAATCAATGATGCACTGTCTTTAATTATTCGTGTAGGCCTTAAAATTAATGGATAGAATCCTAAACCAAACATCGTGTTTATAAATTCTTTCATTTTAGTATGCTCATTATATTTCAACAGATCAATGTTAAAATCTCCACAAATAAAAGTAAACTTTCCATTGTGCCTTTCATCCGACTCATATTTTCTTACTAAACTCCTCTGAGGAATTAGCGGTGATTTGAGTCCTTCTGATATGACTAATATTAATTATTAGAAATATGCAGCTACTATTTAGAATTTAATCCTAACTTAGAACCATGTTTTGGAGGAGATCAAATCTGCTGAATTCACCTACAGACTTAGATCTAAATTATACTAATAATATCTTTTCTAGATCATTACTTAGCCATAATAATTAGACCTTGTAGGATTTTTAAATGCACTCACAGCTTGGTGGGTCGAGATATATAGAAATGGTATTTAACTCTTATCAGAGGCACAGACTTACAAAGATCTTGAAAGATCAAAATAATCCGTTCACCAGGATATCTCTCTCTCTCTCTCATCTCACGCTGTTGTCACCCCTATAACTCCCGCCGAGTGGGCTTATTGCCATATATCTGTGTTTTTCAACCAAGTAGCAGCACTGAGAGAACACGCCGGGACAATGGATGATAAAAGGTAAGTGAAGTTTATTTACAATGAGTGAAAAGAAAATACTTGGGTCATCAGCTGAGGAGAGGAGGGAAACGGAGAGGTGAGTATTGTTGTTCTGATGATGTAATTGGAATAGTATTGACTTAAGATGAATATTCTTTCTTTGCTTACAGTTAATGACGAGGATGGAGGTTCCAGATTGAAGCAGGTAAACCAGAGGTGATGTATTCTTCAGGCAGWGTGGCATAGGCAAAAAGAAACATGAGGAGTCCTGTTGAGAGATGTTTCCAAACTTTGCAGTTGGCTGTGGCTGTAGTTCCTGAGAGGTCGAGGACTTGATAGTTCGTCACAAAAGGATCCACCTTGAGTGAAGGACAAAAAAAAGGTAAATAACAATACTTTCGATATCTTAATCTTAGAAGGCTTAGACAATACCAAAGAGGTTAGATGCTTCAGCGTCGACCATCGGGTGCAGACAGCTTATAAAGCCCTGCAGTTCGTCAGGAAACTTCACAGCAGGTGCAGCCACTCAGATCAGGAACCAATAGGAATGAACACATAATTAACTCAATTTATCACACTTATAGTCAGGGAGAAGGAGGGGGATACACCCGTACCCTGGAGGACCTCAGAACCTGTGTGCTTTTATCCTTAATAAGACCAGCAAATTAAACAGGGAGAACAGACTTACCAAGGACTCTTTTTAAAAAGACATCAGGTGGAGTGAGGTTTTTATGCTTTAATAATAAAAAGAAAAAGAAAAATCTAGGGGTTATTTGGTCAGAAAAGCCCCAAGAAGTTCTAACCCCTGTCACGGACTTATTATTTATCTGTTTTCCCTTGACACTGTTCATCCTGTATCTTTCTGATAGCTCGTTACGCTCTCGTTGTCTGGACAACGGGACTCCATGATGGACTGGTGTGAGCCTTGTGATTGGCTGAACAGTACATTTGGCTATCTATGATTGGTTGTAAACTGACACATGGTTTGGCATGGTGTATATTATGGGCTGGGTTCTGCTGACGCTTTCAGCGGCAAGCGGGCAGAACCTTCCTGATTAAGTTCTGTTTCCGATTGTTGCTCACAATTAAATCATATTTGATTATCACATACGCAGACTTTTCTCGTATTATTCCAACGTGTTTCTGCTTTGCTACCACAANTTTCCGATTGTTGCTCACAATTAAATCATATTTGATTATCACATACGCAGACTTTTCTCGTATTATTCCAACGTGTTTCTGCTTTGCTACCACAATTTTGGCGTTGTCAATTACGGAGCTTCGAGGACCGGAGCGCGCCCGCAGCGACAGGCTGTCTGGCTGGGATATTCCAGGGACCATGGGGGCGGCGGAGACTACTGTTTTCGTCTCCGGGTTTTTGTGGGTCTGTCATGCAGCCGACCGCTGTGAGTGGCGTTCCGAGACTGGAGCTAAAAGAACCTGTCTGTCGACGGAAACACGGTGAGCTAATATTTTCATTAGCACGATATGCTAAACAGCTGCGGCTAATATTTCAGCCCGCACACATTGAAATTGTAAATTTTAGATGCTGATCTGGTCTTTCTGGGGCTGTAATGATGCTGGCTTAGGTAGGTGTGGGAACGGTTCATTCCACACCGAGTTTAAAAGCAGGGAGCTTAGTTTTCTGTTTTTTATGTAGCCCGTGATAACAGCTGTGTTATCTGTGGTGAGCTGAGGGAAAATGTTGTTTTTCCATCTTGTTTCTCATTTTGAGGAGACATTAGGTTAGAAGTCATTCACCATGACCGCGGTCCCAACATCTCGTTTTAGAATGTCGATAGGTAGGGCAAAGGTGCCCGAGTTTCAGCCACAGAATGGGACCAGAGAGGCTTTTCATTTGAGTATAGGCCACAACATAAACAAAGATGGCGCTGGCAGCCGTGAACGAGTGTCTGCGGATGTGATGAGTCTTATAAGTTGGTTTCCCGGGACCAACGTGATTCCAAGGTTAAATCAAGAACTATGATAAAAGTTGGTCTGTCTGTGAATCATTTTTAATAATCATTAATATTTAATGGAGCGCATTTTGGGCTCTGCTGTTTTCGGCCGCGCGGCGCCTCCCCCTGGCTGGTGCGGCGGGGTCGGGGTTTCTGGCCAGGGGCCCGGTCATTTGCCCCCCTGCCGTAAGCCGTGTTTTGAAAAGGGGGGTGCGCGCGAAGCAGCAGATCACCCGCTTCGGTTTGTTTTGTTTTTTACTCATCTAAGCATTTGATTGTTACACCCAACAGTTTTTTTAGTGAAAATGCCATGAGATGGATCACTGTTAAGTTTTAGCCTTTTAGTTACACAGAAGATTATAATCTTGAGCGTTTTTTTCTACACTTTGAAAAAAAGGATTCAGTCGTTCTGTGTGAATATCATTAAAGGTCATCAGCAGTGATTTTTTATTCCATCTATCATGCTGTGAAACTGGTAAATATGAAACATTTTTTTGTGTTTATAAGAGGACATGTTGAAATGATGTTCAATGGGAAAAATAACACGACATTTTGCGTACATGAATAAGACTTCATACATGCCATTTAAATATATAAATGAAGTATTTCTAACTTCTTGGAGGAAGTGGAGAAAGAACAAGGTGATAATTTTTTTCTTTCTTCTTTCTTTATTTTAATTATTTTATTGTTTATCTGAGGTTTTTTAATGAAGGAGCAGCATTTAAAGGGCATTTTAAAAAGTGTTCAAATGCCTGACATTTTATTAAGAAGCTGTTTGAATAAATAGAACTGTTTCATTAATAATATCTTTTTTTGTCTTTTTGTGTGTGTGCTGTTTTTTATGTGATGGGGGGGATTTTTCCTGATGGTACTCTGCTCTTTCTGCGTCCACTCCGGCCACCGAGACCCTAGGACTGGACTGACGATGGACATTTTAGAGAATGGACAGCGTTTGCTGAGGCCAGCACTGAGATGTCAAGACCAAGATCCAGAATAATGAAGGCCTCCCGTCCTGACCAGCAGAAGCTGATCTTCACCAGCAAACAGCTTGAAGGTGGCCGCACCCTGTCCGACTACAACATCTAGCAGGTGTCAACCCTTCACCTGGTCCTGCGTCTGAGGGGTGGCATGCAGACCTTTGTCAGGGACCCTCACTGGAAGGACCCTGGAGGTGACACCATTGGGAAGTGACGACCATCGCTGACGAAGGTCACCATAAACCCAGCACCATGACGACGTGATAAGGTGGGCCACGTATGCCGTGTTTGCCTAACACTGATCCAACCTAATATCCCCCCCCCACCCTTCAACATTTCTTTCAACATGACCAGCAGCAAAAGACTTCAAGATCCGGGTAGCTGTTATCTGTCCAGCTGCGAAGAGACTGTGTGAAAGTTGAAACAAAGCTTCAAA
>NW_013954305.1:25233-29343 GCF_001266775.1 Austrofundulus limnaeus | reverse complement strand
GGCCTCCCCTCCTGACCAGCAGAAGCTGATCTTCACCAGCAAGCAGCTTGAAGGTGGCCGCACCCTGTCCGACTACAACATCTAGCTAGTGTCCACCTTTCATCCAGCACCATGACGACGTGATAAGGTGGGCCACGTATGCCGTGTTTGCCTAACACTGATCCAACCTAATATCCCCCCCACCCTGCAACATTTCTTCCAACATGAACAGCAGCAAAAGACTTCAAGATCCGGATGGCTGTTATCTGTCCAGCTGCGGAAGAGACTGTGTGAAAGTTGAAACAAAGCTTCAAAGTCTGAGTCTCAGAGCCAGCAGCTGGTTGCCACTTTTCATCACTCATTCTTCATGTGAAAGCCTGACATTGAATAAGTTTGTTTTTGCTGTTTCTGACAAGCTGTTCCATCAGTCAGCTTAGTGACCATCACCAGACTGTTGGGCAGAAGAGAGACAGGGGGTGGAGCGAAGTTCCCTGGGTGGGCTGTCACGGCATCATCGATGTGCACACCTGTGATCGCTGGGACGGTTTCTGGGATCTAAGTTCAAGCGGACGAAGTGATGACCACATCGGGCCGGGTTTCTGGTGGGGAGGAGTGGAAACGGATTGAGTCAGACGGCCAGCCCCCCTCATGGAGAAGAGATGAGTAAACACACACACACACAAATATCATATGTTCTGTGAATGAAACTTTTTCCTTTCTTTTGTCAAGCAAAACCATAGCTGCTCTGAAATTATGAACTTTGACAAGGTATAATGTTGACCAAAACTACCTGGCATTATTTTTGGAAAATATTTTTATGAGTGTCTAAGTTTTTTCCTATAACCCTTTTTGTTTCTGTGTTTTAAGGGAAGAGGGGGAAATTTTGTCTACGGTTTGAACCTCATAAAGTTCTTTTAATTTTATTATCAATTTGGGAAAAAAAATCTTATGGTCACTGTGACAATGATTTTTTTTTGGTCCTTTTAATGAGTATATTTGAGCTAATAGTTAATGTTTAAGCAAATAATTCGTGACATCCTTTAATGACCTAGGTTTTCATGACATTCTGTTCATCTACAGATTGAATGATTAAAGTCACAACAAGAGCTGCTAACAATAATCATTCTTAGATATCACTTGTGTTTATCTTTGTGTTTTCCACTGATCTTGCATTAAATATTGCTGAGTTGACAGAATGGTCAACTGCCCTTTTTTAATTTAAAGCACAACGGAACAGTTTAGAAGAATACGTGTTCGCCATGACGCTTGGCCTTAGTAAGACTCTGGATGTTCGGGTCCAACTTTAAAGGGGAAAAGAGTAACGTGTAAGTGTCAGAATGTCTATGGATGTCTACGAGAAAGAAGTGAGGAGCAGAAAGGAAAGTATGTTTGATCTTGTAAGAAGACGGTGACGGGATGAAACAGGAGCATCCACGGTCTGGACATTCCAAGGGCTTGTTGTGTAACGTTCTGGAAAATCTTTAGTCTGTAATTGTACAGTTATCATGCCAGCTAATAACAATAGTTTAAAAAATCTGCTTCAACAAACTTAAACAGCATACTGCCACTCAAATCTCATATTTAGACCGCGACTTTGAACATGTTGGTATTTCTATTTTTAAAGGTGCACCTGATAATTTTATTTCTTTTTGAATTATGTTTCAGTTTGTTAGACGTTGTTTGACCTATGGTTGTTTTTGGGATAATTAGTGTGTTTCCAATGTGTCGTCTGCAGTTTGTTTTTTTGACCCTCAGTTTTTTTAACAGACATCTGATTACTTATTGTTTGGGTTTGGTTATATTTTGCAAAATATTTTTCAGTGATTGTCGCCATCAGGGACGTTGGTGTGATGTTTTTTGGTTAGCTGGTCCCCTGCATCTTTTGAAAATGCCCAGTCACTTATCAATAAAAAAACAGAAGGCCTCAGAGGAAAATGAGATAAAACCATGGTTAAACGTGTTGAGACTAAATACGATGACCATGAGTCTGCAAGGACACTAGCGCGTATTTGCATTCTCACGTAACAGATCTTTTTAGTTTACACATGTGGGGTAATTCAGATCTGACCTTATTTGCCCACGTTATTGCAAAACAGTCTAAAGCACTCTAGTGAAGTTGGGGGGTCTACCCTCCTTGCTGCGTTGTGCTGCACGCGTTTCGTACATCAGCTTACCTCACAACATTCCATATTGCCACATCTTCGATGCTGTTTCAGGTTGCCTCAGCCATTTCCAGGTTTTTATCTCACGCCGAGACTTATCTGGGTGGCTGGTGGGTATCTGTTTCAGCACCACGACCCGGGTTCGCTCGCGCTCGCTGGTTCTCACCTGGAGGCACAGAAGGGTGTGGGGTACCCGGCTCGGGGGTACATGTGCGTACGTGTGTGAGGTGATGATGTCATCAGTTCTTCCAAACAGGATTTTAAGTTACTTCCATAATTACATAAATGGGACAACTGCGAACCTGTTTTTCATGGGCAGTTTTCCTGGGAGCCAGTCGACTGTATTACATTGCTAAATGAGTGGACTTTTGCTAATAGCAGCAGAGACAAGTGCAATTTGTATACAGCATATGACATCTGGTTTCCCCTGGCTTTGTGCAGAGAACAAAGGCATTCTTATTTATGAATGAGGATAAGATGGAGAACTGATGTGTTTGAGTTGTGTTGTTTCTTAAACTAAAATTAAATGATAAATTAACCATCATCAGTTTCACATACGGACTGTCTGTCAGAAAGTGTTTTTGAATTATTTCTAATTTTTGTTTTTTCTCTCTGTGTTTTGTGAGTTTTTTTTCCCACAGGGACGATGCTGTTTCTCATGGGGGGGGGGAGGGGGTGATGCTCCATTTCCACCTGGACCGACTGGGAGCTGCGCGCCACCTCGTGCTAGCCTTTTCCACCTGGCGTTTCCTGGGGGTCCTTTCGAGGGAGGACAAATTGTTCCAGCATCATCACATTCCACCTTGAGCAGGCCGTGTTTCGCGGCTGCTATCCTTCTGGGCGAGGGTTCTAAACCGCTACACCTTTGGCCCTTTCTGTTCTAGTGTGATTTCTGATCACACACACCCTGCCTTATTTGATATAATGAGAACAGAACAGTTATTACACAGTGTGTGAATGCTTTCCGCCACACTGTTTGCATTCTTTCCGCCTCCATGAACCTCTATGAGTTGCCCGATCTGAAATACTGGACTAATTTGTGTATTTCTGACTGGCTTATTATTGTGAATTTTTAAATGCTCCACCTGTTTGACTGCAATGCATTTATGTCTGTGCAACGTTTGAGATTTCCTGTGTTTTTTTCCTCTCAGGGTATGGGTTGATATTTGGCTCCCCCTCCTGGGCTAAAATACAAGAAAAAAAACATAATTTTTAAACATTTAGTCTTCTCTAGATGGTTTGGGGTTATTTTTTTGTTTTTTGTTTTGTTCTGTTAATTTCTTTAATGTTTTTCTAGAGTTTTTGTCCTTCTGTGCAGCTCCCTGGTGAAGCTTAGGTGACTGTCTGCTGAGTCTCTGTGAGATTCTTCCATCGGCAGCCATTTTTTGATAATTTGTTTCTTTCTGCGGTTGTGGTATCCCGGGGTGGGGGTATTCCATTACCTCGAGCCTGGTACCCACGAAGACGTATTTGAGGGAGTATTAGCCCATCTGGGTTTCACCTGTTGAGGTCCGGGGAGCTGGGGAATTGTTGTCCAAACGCCGTCTGTCATTCACAGAGGGACTAGATCTAGGCTTACTTTAGGGTTTTGGCTTAGGTGTGACAAGAGGAGGGGGAAAGCTATTACCTTTAGTTTAATTTATTTAGACTTTAGGTTTAGCTTTTGTTTTTTGTTTTTTTTACACATTTGTTTTTTATGTTTTTCTCTTCCTTGCACAAGCCAGCTCATGCCAGTAATCCATTGCACTATTTTTCCCATATTTCTCCATTGTATTCGTTGAGTGATGTTTTTGTGTTTAGATGTTTCAATAATTATTCCATTTGGTTTGGTTATTGAGTATTGTTTACTCAAGAGGAGGGATCGTCATGGACTAATTATTTATCTGTTTTCCCTTGACACTGTTCATCCTGTATCTTTCTGATAGCTCGTTACGCTCTCGTTGTCTGGACAACG
The DNA here is from genome assembly GCF_001266775.1 of Austrofundulus limnaeus. Taxonomy (NCBI): domain Eukaryota; kingdom Metazoa; phylum Chordata; class Actinopteri; order Cyprinodontiformes; family Rivulidae; genus Austrofundulus; species Austrofundulus limnaeus. The sequence continues at coordinate 25,248 of NW_013954305.1, read as the reverse complement.
GGACTCCATGATGGA
>NW_013954305.1:23151-24648 GCF_001266775.1 Austrofundulus limnaeus | reverse complement strand
GTTTTTTGGCTGATATCGGACCGATATCCGATATTGATATCGGATCGGGACACCCCTAGTCTCTAGCGTCTCGAGCTCGGCACTCCCCCCGTGACATAAAACTCTGTTGCTCTCAATGTTCGGCTGATGATCGCATTGTAAGAAATACATGTTTTAATATCGACTGAAATCAGTTGAAAACACAAAGGTTAAATAAATTGATCTGTGATAAGAAATAATTGCCATACAACACCAGAATTCCGGAGTGAGGTTTATTGCCAGCTGGATGACAACCGAAACCACACTGCCTTAAAACCAGGAAGTTACATTTTATATACAGTTCAGTCTCTTCAATGCCCGAGTCCGCCCCTGCTGGCCTACGACTGAATCACAGGCATTCAGACAACCATACCTCAATCTAATGGTTTAAAAACGGTTCACTTATGTGTTGTCATGATTCGGACATGTATCTACCTAATTTAATTAACACATAATTATAACAAACATTATAAAAGTATTATAAAATAAGTAAAACCCTAATACTCTGGTGTTGTTTATAATCAGTACTAAACTATAAATTTCTTCAACATCAATGATCTGGCCAGGTCTGTTACCCTCAATTTTAACAGTTAAACATTCCATCAAGTTATCAACTGAAAATGTCATATTAGCAATGACGGTACATCTCAATCCAGACCTAACAGTGCAACTCCACTTCCTCTTTTGTTTAACCTGTTTTGACTAAACATTTGATATCCATCTAAACCATCCAGCAGATCATCTCCCTAAGTAATCCAGGTTTCTGAGATTGCTACCACACTAAATTTCTCAAATTTTTGAAGGTAGCTTTTTATCTGAGAAAGGTTGCTGTGCATACGCCTACTATTAAAGTGAATTAATGAAAAGCCCTCTGTCCCTACATTGATACTGTCTTCAGAATAGTATTCAGAATGCTGTTTAGTATTATAATTGAAGTTGGTCTCTGCGTTTATATCAGTTTCAATATCATAGAATTTATGTAAGATCAAAACTCTTAAATTGCGTACTTTGACTCATGACTAAATGATGTGTTCTTCACTTCCATCAGTATGTTCAAACTCCAAAACAAAACAAATGAAAAAGAGGGGAAAAAAGAGGGAAAAAACCAAAAACAAGAGAACTTTAACCCTCGAAGTACCAAATTCAATATAGTTCTATTCATCTATACTTCTCCAGCTCAACAAGAATTCTAATGATTAGAACCTTAGCTTGCTCAGGAGAACCATTAAGTTTCATCAGTGTCTTACAATTCCTTGTCCATGTGGCCTGTATTTTTTTCTTCTTCTTCAATATCCTGGCTTGGTAAGCAATCTGCATTCTTCTTTGTGAGGTGTTCATTCACAAACATATCTGTTCACTTTAGTTTTTTTTACAACTTGTAGCAGTTCTGTCATGGTTTTAGAAAGTTTCTTGACCCATATGCAAACACTCCAGGAAACAACAAAGTTTTAAGATGTTTATTTTAAATGAAAGTGATCT
>NW_013954305.1:19335-22003 GCF_001266775.1 Austrofundulus limnaeus | reverse complement strand
GTCGCCACCTGGCGGCCTAGAAGAACTGGAAGGAAGAGAAGCCCAGTAATCAGTAATGAGAGTGGGGTCCAAGATGAAGGACCGGGGCACCCAAGAGCGGTCCTCTGGACCGTAGCCCTACCAATCAACGAGGTATTGCCAACCACGACCCCGTCGACGGGTGGACAAGATACGACGGACGTTGTAGGCAGGGTGCCCTTCAATGTCCCGGGCGGGTGGAGGGGGCTCAGAAGGAGGGCACAAGGTACTGATAAGGACTGGCTTGATCTGAGAGACATGGAATGTAGGGTGAATGCGAAGACTAGGAGGCAAATGGAGACGAACAGCAGTGGGACTGATGATAGATTCTATTTCATAGGGGCCAATAAACTTTGGAGATTGCTTCTTGGACATGGACTTAAGGGGAATGTTGTGGGATGAGAGCCAAACCTTCTGTCCAGGTGAATACTGAGGAGCAGGAATCCGTCTACGGTCGGTGAAACGGCAGTTCTGTTCCGTGGTGCATTGAAGTGCAGCGAGGACGTTGGACCAGACATGTTTGCAGCGACGGATGTGGTGGTGAACTGATGTGACTGAGATATCCTTTACATCTGAGGGGAATAGGGGTGGTTGATAGCCAAGGGAGACTTCGAATGGGGAGAGACCTGTGGCGGCAGAGACCTGAGAATTATGAGCATACTCCACCCAGGGAAGGAACTGGCTCCAGTCAGAAGGGTTAGTGGAAGTGAGGCATCTGAGGGAAGATTCGAGTTCTTGGTTCATGCGTTCGGTTTGGCCATTGGATTGGGGGTGATAACAGGAGGTGAGTGAGACTTTAGCATTGAGAGCAAGACAAAACTGTTTCCATACCTGGGAGGTGAACTGTGGGCCGCGGTCAGATAGGATTTCTTGGGGAATGCCGTGGAGACGGAAGACATGTTTCACAAGGAGTTGGGCTGTCTGGAAAGCTGAGGGAAGTCTTCTGAGGGGGATGAGATGACAAGCTTTTGAAAAACGGTCAATGATAGTGAAAATAGTAGTCATACCTTTAGATGGGGGAAGTCCAGTGACAAAGTCAATTGCAATATAGGACCAGGGGCGCTTGGGGATGGCTAGAGGCTGTAAAAGTCCAGCAGGGGGCCGATGAGAAGATTTGTTTCTAGTACAGATAGGACAGGCTAGGACGTAATCTTTGACATCTTTGTGGAGGGACGGCCACCAGAAACGACGATTGATGAGTGCAATGGTGCGACTGATACCTGGATGGGCTGAAAACTTGGCGGAGTGAATCCAATGGATGACACGAGAATGAACTGAGGAAGGTATGTAGGTTCTGTTTGGTGGACCAGTTCTAGGATCTGGTTCATTCTGGAGGGCTTGGTTTATGACGTCTTCTATGTCCCAAGACAGGGCACCAAGTGTGCAGCTAGGTGGTAGTATGGGAGCCGGAATATTGTTAACATCATCAGCAGAGAACTGGCGGGACAGTGCATCCGGTTTGATGTTTTTTAAACCTGGACGATATGAAATGGAGAGATTAAATAGTGAGAAGAACAGAGACCAACGAGACTGTCGTGAGTTGAGGCGTTTGGCTGACTGAAGGTAAGACAGGTTTTTGTGATCTGTCCAAACCAGTACAGGATATTCTGCCCCCTCCAGCCAATGCCGCCATTCTTCTAAAGCAAGCTTGATTGCCAGGAGTTCTCGATTCCCCACATCATAATTTCTCTCTGGAGGAGACAATCTGTGGGAGAAGAATGCACATGGGTGAAGTTTTTCATCAGAATCAGAACACAGATAAAACTGCACCGACCCCTGTTTCTGAGGCATCAACTTCAAGGATGAATTGTTTAAGGGGGTCAGGCTGAATGAGGATCGGGGCCTTAGAGAATCTTTCCTTGAGGTTGAGGAAGGCTGCATTAGCTTCAGGGGTCCAAGAAAAGGGAGTCTTGGTTGATGTGAGAGCAGTTACTGGAGAAGCAGTTTGACTGTAGTTTCGAATAAAACGATGGTGTAAATTGGCAAAACCTAAGAACCTTTGGAGTTGTTTACGGGTTTGTGGAACTGGCCAGTCCAGGACTGCTTTTATTTTTTCAGGGTCAGTACTTACCTGTCCACCCTCTAGGATGTATCCAAGGAAGGTTACAGAGGATTTGTGAAACTCACATTTCTCAGCTTTGACGTAGAGACAATTCTTAAGGAGACGTTGGAGAACCAGACGGACATGTTTGTAGTGATCTGCAGGGGTCTTGGAATAAATCAGGATGTCGTCTAAGTAGACAAAAACAAAAATGTTCAGTAAGTCATGGAGGACATCATTTACTGAGGCTTGAAAAATGGCAGGTGCATTGCAGAGTCAGAACGGCATGACAAGGTATTCAAAGTGTCCAATGGGGGTTTTGAAGGCAGTCTTCCACTCATCTCCCTGATGGATGCGGACGAGATGATAAGCATTGCGGAGGTCAAGTTTAGTGAAGATTGTGGCATTGTGAACAGGTTCAAAGGCCGAGGAAATGAGAGGCAAAGGATACTTGTTTTTAATTGTGATTTGGTTGAGTCCTCTGTAGTCGATACAAGGTCGAAGGGACCCATCTTTCTTGCTGACGAAGAAGAAACCAGCCCCCAGTGGTGAAGATGAATGGCGGATTATTCCAGCAGTGAAAGCTTCATGAATGTACTTCTCCATAGC
>NW_013954305.1:16297-17596 GCF_001266775.1 Austrofundulus limnaeus | reverse complement strand
GGATACTGCTACTGGACAAGGAGTAGCACACTTCTTATCAACGTGCATGGAGAAGCTGGTGTCTGGTTTTTGCATTAATTTTGGTGAGTCTGTCATGGTTTTAGAAAGTTTCTTGACCCATATGCAAACACTCCAGGAAACAACAAAGTTTTAAGATGTTTATTTTAAATGAAAGTGATCTTGGTCCAACGTGGTCCTGCAGATGCAGGGCAGGGGGTCAGGAACACTGGTGGAGGACGAAAGATGATGAGACCAGGAAGGAGTATATAGTAAACACAGAAGAACAGGAGCTAGCTTACTATGAAGATGAAGCAGGTCAGCCAGGGAGAGGTGAATGGGATCCTAGGGGTTGAGTCCGTGAGCCAAGGAATGATGAGCAGGTTGGAGGGCAGACAGGTTACGTACTTGAGGAGAGAGAGGAGTCCTGAGATGGCAGCAGTGGGTGGAGGAGTCCAAAAAGCACAGAGAGATGAAGATGATCTTTAAGTTTGGAGGACCTCGGAAGAACTGGTCCAAACCATCAATGGAGGTACCTTTTAGGAACACAAACAGGAGAAAGTTATCTCAAAGGTCTAGGCACAAGAGAACTTAGAGAAAAACTCAGAGAGTACTCTAAGGGCTTGAGGTTACCACAAGAATTAACACTCAGGCATCGAAGGGCTGACTGCAGACTCCTCTTATCCTCTTCTTGATGAAGGTAGATGAATTGCAGGTGTGGGACTTGCACACCTGCTGGAGATTCTGCCCTCCTGCAGGCTGTGCTCCAGGAGGACATCTAGTGGATGAATAGTGGAACTGACAAACCCTTAGATCCCAACAAGTTCAGTTAAAAAGAAAGTTGGAGCCAGACTGATGAAGCGTGCTGTTTGTCACTTAAGTCCATGCCTCAGAGACTGCAGCTGTTAAAATAGCAAGAGGTGGTTCAACAAAATACTAGTGGTAGTGTTCTTTTGTTTCTTTGTTTTTCATGATGTCATCATTTTTTCCTCAGAATTGAGTAATTCCATTTTTTTTTTACCTCTGCTTGCCCCAAAAAAGGTAACTGTGACTGACTGCCACAACTTTTTCTTGATTTCTTTTAGTGTTTCTTAAAGCCAGAAAGTTKCCATTTGAAATGACTTTAGTTTTGTGTCATGTCTGTCATCTGCTTTTGTTCTACAAAATTAAACAAGAGAATAAGCATCCTCTGAGGCCGGTGATGCCATCATTTTTGCCAGGGGTTGTAGATAGGCCTGTCACGATAACAAATTTTGCTGGGCGATTAATTGTCTCAAAATTTATTGCGATAAGCGATAATAT
>NW_013954305.1:4816-14840 GCF_001266775.1 Austrofundulus limnaeus | reverse complement strand
GTCTTTTCTTCATTCAAGTGTTAGCAGAACGAGGTTTTTAACATCCAACAGCTACAGACAAGGACGCTCACTGGTTTTCCAGCGAAACCATCGAAGGAACAGCAGCCACCAGAGTGAGCAGACTGGCAGACGGAGAGGAGACGAGAGACAGGTCCAAATCAGTAGACGGAGCCCAGGAGAACCGAGTGGACCGAGACTCTACAATAGCCAAGGGAGACTTCGAATGGGGAGAGACCTGTGGCRGCAGAGACCTGAGAATTATGAGCATACTCCACCCAGGGAAGGAACTGGCTCCAGTCAGAAGGGTTAGTGGAAGTCAGGCATCTGAGGGAAGATTAGAGTTCTTGGTTCATGCGTTCGGTTTGGCCATTGGATTGGGGGTGATAACCGGAGGTGAGTGAGACTTTAGCATTGAGAGCAAGACAAAACTGTTTCCATACCTGGGAGGTGAACTGTGGGCCGCGGTCAGACAGGATTTCTTGGGGATTTCTTGGGAAAATCGACGGTAGAAATTGGCAAAGCCTAAGAACCTTTGGAGTTGTTTACGGGTTTGTGGAACTGGCCAGTCCAGGATTGCTTTTTTTTTCAGGGTCAGTACGTACCTATCCACCCTCTAGGATGTATCCAAGGAAGGTTACAGAGGATTTGTGAAACTCACATTTCTCAGCTTTGACGTAGAGACGATTCTCAAGGAGACGTTGGAGAACCAGACGGACATGTTTGTAGTGATCTTCAGGGGTCTTGGAGTAAATCAGGATGTCGTCTAAGTAGACAAAAACAAAAATATTCAGGAAGTCACGGAGGACATCATTCACTAAGGCTTGAAAAATGGCAGGTGCATTTCAGAGTCCGAACGGCATGACAAGGTGTTCAAAATGTCCAATGGGGGTTTTGAAGGCAGTCTTCCACTCATCTCCCTGGCGGATGCGGACGAGATGATAAGCATTGCGGAGGTCAAGTTTTGTGAAGATTGTGGCATTGTGAACAGGTTCAAAGGCTGAGGAAATGAGAGGCAAAGGATACTTGTTTTTAATTGTGATTTGGTTGAGTCCTCTGTAGTCGATACAAGGTCGAAGGGACCCATCTTTCTTGCTGACGAAGAAGAAACCAGCCCCCAGTGGTGAAGATGAATGGCGGATTATTCCAGCAGTGAGAGCTTCGTGAATGTACTTCTCCATAGCTTCTCTTTCAGGATGGGAGATATTGAAAAGTCGGCTAGAAGGAAGGGGAGCTCCAGGGAGAAGGTCTATTCCACAATCATAGGGGCAGTGAGGTGGCAAGGAGAGAGCCCTGTGCTTACTGAAGACCTGAGTGAGATCTTGGTACTCTTCTGGAATGAGGGAGAGACCTGTGGGGTCGGATTCTCCTGGGTTGGTAGGGGATGGACTTGGAGGAACAGCAGACTGTAAACAAGAGAGGCAATTAGTGGACCAGGATTCAACTCTGACATCTGACCAATTGAGATGTGGATTGTGGTGACTGAGCCAGTCAAAACCAAGAATGACAGATGAGTGAGACGTAGGGAACACATAGAATGAGATCAGTTCGTGGTGATTTCCAGAGATGACTAATTGCAAAGGTTTAGTCTTGTGGGTTATCTGAGGAAGGGCAACTCCATTAAGAGCTGAGACCCTTAATGGGGTGGTCAAAGGGATGGTCTCAATTTGGGCTTGTTTGACTAATGAGTTATCGATTAAATTCTGTTCATAGCCTGAGTCAATAAGAGCTGTGAGGGAGAGAGAATCATTATTAAAGAAAAGGGTAGCAGGTAATATCAATCAGGGAGATGGGCTGGCCTTGAGGTGGTCCGTCAGTCTCCTCGTATCTGCTGATGGACTCTCTTTTGGCTGGATAGGGCAGGAGGCGATGAAATGGTTAGGAGAGCCACAATAGATGCACTGGTTCAATTCTACTCGTCGCTGCCGCCCCTCAGGTGTCAGACGGGCCCGACTGATCTGCATGGGCTCAAAATCCGGAGTTCTGGACCTGGGTGGTGAGTGAGAGAGAGGGTTATTAAGAAACCCATGATTAGTTCTTTGAACATACTGTCGCCTATTCTTATATCGGTTTCTTTCTCTCAGGTGGTTGTCTAAGCGAATAGCCAAAGATATGAGCTCATCTAGGGTCTTGGGCTCATCTATTGGGGCTAGTTCATCTTTAATAGAATCATTGAGGGCATGAAAAAAAGGCGCTCTTAAGCGCACAGGAGTTCCACCCAGATGCAGCAGCGAGTGTTCTGAAGTCAATGGAAAATTCTAAAAACGATTTCTGACCTTGTTTGATGGTCCAGAGTCTTCTTGAAAGGGTAGTATGGTCAGAATCTTCGCTGAATGTTTGAATTCTTGAATAAATTGGTCATAAGTGCAACCAAAGTTGGTGTGATTCTGAAATCGGGCTTCTGCCCGTCTTAAAGCCTTGTCTGTAAGGAGGCCTAAAACAAAGGAGATCTTAGAGTCATCGTGGGGGAAACAATGTGGAGAACGGTGGAAAACCAGAGTGCACTGGAGCAGGAATCCTCCACATCGACCTACATCTCCAGTAATTTTTTCTGGAGTAGGAGAACTGACATCATGAGAGGAGGAGAGAACCTGGGAGGGTGGTGGAGCAACAGGGACATCTGGTGGAGGAGATGGAGACTGGTTAGACACAAAATTCTGCAGTAAATTTGTTAGATGAGCAAGATGTTGGTTTGTAGCATTCTGTTGTTCATTTAATTCTCGAAGAGCTGTCTCATGAGACTGGATAAGAGAACACTGTTCTGATAGAGTTCTGATAGTGTCTGCTGGGTCAGACTGGCCTGAGTGTTCTGTCATGATTTTAGAAAGTTTCTTGACCCATATGCAAACACTCCAGGAAACAACAAAGTTTTAAGATGTTTATTTTAAATGAAAGAGATCTTGGCCCATCATGGTCCTGCAGACAGGGCAAGGGGTCAGGAACACTGGTGGAGGACGAAAGCTGATGAGACCAGGAAGGTGTATATAATAAACACAGAAGAACAAGAGCTTAGCTTACTATGAAGATGAAGCAGGTCGGCCAGGGAGAGGTGAGTGGGATCCTAGGGGTTGAGTCTGTGAGCCAAGGAATGATGAGCAGGTTGGAGGGCAGACAGGTTACATACTTGAGGAGAGAGAGGAGTCTTGAAATGGCAGCCGTGGGTGGAGGAGTCCAAAAAGCACAGAGAGATGGAGATGATCTTTAAGGTTGGAGGATCTCAGGGGAACCAGTCCAAACCATCAATGGAGGTAACCTTTTAGGAACACAAACAGGAGTAAGTTATCTCAAAGGTCTAGGCACAAAAGAATTTAGAGAAAAACTCAGAGAGTACTCTAAGGGCTTGAGGTTACCACAAGAATTAACACTCAGGCATCGAAGGGCTGACTGCAGACTCCTCTTATCCTCCTCTTGATGAAGGTAGATGAATTGCAGGTGTGGGACTTGCACACCTGCTGGATATTCTGTCCTCCTGCAGGCTGTGCTCCAGGAGGACATCTAGTGGATGAATACTAAACTGACAAACTCTTAGATCCCAACAATTATAAATAAAATAACTAACAATCTGCTCAAATCTAACAGTTCTCTTTCATCCAAATTCTAATGTAAACTGTTTATAAAATAGTTAACTTTGCTTAACCTCAGTGTATAAAACAAGATCCTGTCCAACTGAGTTTGTTTGATGCCTTAGATTAAAATCCCAAGTATATAACTTTATTCACCTTAGATTTCCAACATGCGATAATCTAAGTATTTCTTCTACCTTCCCTCTAAACTGTTGTCCAAACCATTTATTTTGTCTTTATATAGTTATTTTTCCTCTTTTTTATCAATTATTCATGAAATTAGATTTTTCTATTTTTGTAATAAATTACCATAAAGAAAAAAATTAATTTCCTTATTGAGTACTCATTGATATGAGAAGAGTTCCTGTTACTTTGGTATGAGTCTGATTAAAAGGGTGAATGAATTATCATCAGTTAAATCTGGTGTGATGCCCCCCAATAGGTAACACTGTAGTGCAGGGCAGTAATATCACCCTCCTGTTTCTCCCCTGTTTCAAGCTAGATGTGTAATTTTAATTATGAAGTTATTCCTCCAATGAAATGATATGTGAATACATGCCCCAACACATTTTAAGTCTGAAAGTATGTGACATAAAACCAATCACYATGGTAACAGGGCATCACATGGTGATGCAAACATACGTCAAGCGAAGGCCAGACCGTCTCATTTCACAGCAGTTTTATGCAGCCTACACATGCAGCATGAGCTGTGGTCTCTGTGGGCTGTGGTCAAGGTAGGCTGCAGCCCCTGAATTGAGACACAGCACTTGTTTTTTCCCCTCACACCTTCTGACCACATGGCAGTTAAAGCATCTCCCACAATGCATTTCAAAAATAKTAAAACCTCTGCAAGCTGTGACAAGAAGGCCTCTTCCTTTCTGAAACAATGAGGTTTTATTTCATTAACACCTTAAAATGATGCACCAAATGCAATCATTTCATATGCAGATGACACCACTCTGTACGTTCACATCAGAATTATTTAGGTTCAAGACTCTTTATTTGTCACATGCAACAAATCACAAATTAAACCATTCACTGAAATGGAGGAAGATCTCTGTTACAAGAAATATAAAAAAGAAACAAAAGTGGGAATAAAGTTGTGTACAAGTTAGTACAAAATATGCCCCTTTTCCACTAGTACCTCTACATCACAGTTTGACTTGGGTCAGTTCTTTTCAGAACAGTTCGGGTGGTTTTCCATTACACTTCAGTAACAGCTCTAGTGGGTGGGTCCTAGGCAGTCCCAGAATCTGAAAATTGACACTACACAATTTTGCCAGCTGGTGGCGGTAATTGAAGACCCCACTCACAACAAGGATGACGGTGGCTTTTTGCCAGATTCCAAAAATAATTCACCAGGAAAAGACTGCAAGCAGCGAGGCAACACACTCTGGAGAAGCACAGAAGAGTGTGGGAAGTTGTAAATGTAGCAAAAACGTGAATCTTTTTAATCAACAGACAACTTTTGGCCTCTGTTAACTTCACCAACCTTTCTGCCACTTCTCAAAGTGAGATAATGACTGTATCTCCTCTGTGACTTTGCCCTCCCCATTCTTGTCTCGGTCACTTCAACCAGAGAGACGTTATTTGTAATGTGTCTGTAAAGAWAAAAACACACCTAAATTGTAAAACAGATCTTTCATGTTTTTCCCCCCTTTTGTTGTAACTACAGGAATCAGTCTCCTTGGCACCTGTTAATTCAATTATCACCTCTTTCAGAGTAAAACCGGAAAAAGTGTTCTTTAACTTCAAAAGAACTTTCCCCCAAGGACAACTGCCAGATGGCAGACCTCCGGAAGCCCTGCTGAGATGAAGAGCTGGAGGCAATAAACAGGGACATACCGACTCATGTCTCATTTGTGGTCTTAGAGCGCTCCTAGAGGTGATACTCAGAATGACATCCTGAACAAGTATTCTGTTTGGTTATTTCTAAAAAATATATATATAAAGAAAAAAAGGAATGTACACTCTCTCTTCTGATTCAGTTACTGTCCATGTTTAAAATCTTGATTTAATCRTTGTTACAGGTAACAGCATCAATCTGTTGGTTTGTTTAATCATTCAAGTTACGTAACTGTGATATTGATGAAGCGGGTGACACCTCACGTGACCCTCTCTCAGCCAATAGGAAGTTGTATACACTGAAACAATAGGTGTGTTCATCCTTTTTATCTTTAGTCTAAAAAGGCAAATGAACGAGGAACATATGAACATAGAGAAGTTTTTCTCCATCTTCCTCCTTCGGGAGTATTTTATTTTTATTTTCTTTTCTTTTGTGTTAATTTGTACTTTTGACAGAGTTATTGAGATGACGTAGGCTTGTGTTGGATTCGAGACTGATGCTCATTCATATAAGTCAGAACTCTGTCTGAGCTGCGGGACGTGCCATCAGCTTCAGCATGTGCTGAAAGAGGTTTGCCAAACCTACCGAAGCATCAGACTGTCTAAACGGGACTTTGTTATGCTAGTCTACGGCGAACAGTCAACCCTGTAGGTAAGACAAGCCTTTTGACCGAAAACCCGTTACAGAGTACCCCAGAGATCTGAAGCCGGCTCCAGTAAGCTATGCTGATTTCCACGGCAGTTTGGTTGTGTGTGCTCTCTCTACTATGAATTAAAATCAGTTTAGAATTCACGCAAGCTTTACTCTTCCCCATAACTTAGTCCTTTATGGTTAATCTAGATAATGTCTCTTTTAGTTGTGCTTTAGGAAAGCTTCATTTATTCTGATAGGATAGAATTAATTTAGTATTAGTGGTTCAGTAACAGATAGTATCAGAAGTTGTCGGCTGAGATGAGTTCAAGTTATCATTATGAAAGTCATAGAGATTATGATAATAACGGTGTTTGTGCTGCCAAATGACTTGTGATGTCATCTTTATCTCTGAATCAAAGAATACAGGGTATATTGTGAAATACAAATTCTTGTCAGCGTGTTTTATTATGCTTTAATTTAATGTGTTTAAACTGCCAAGATCTCACCACTTCGGGTTATGAGTTGCTGAATAATAAAAACTAGGTTTTTCGGTAGTTTTAACCTCAAAAACTGCCGTGGTGCCCCTCCTATACTAATAAATAACAGAAATCTCATAATTTAGCGTCCATTCATTAATCAATAATAATCCCCTTACATAAAGCAGTATGAAACTGAAGACAAGACACAATCTACACGACGTCAGAGGGTAAGCTAATACTAATCTGCTAGTGAGCTATATGAAAAAACCAAGCGTAAAAGTATGTAATGTCGATTAAATAAGGTTTAGTAATAAATATTTTGTGTGTGTTTTAGATGAATCTCCTGCAAAACAAGTGCCGCAAACCTACAGTCTGGATGTGTGTGATTATTGTTTGGATTATTTTCCTGGTTTTACAGAACTTAAACATGTTGACTAATAAAGATGTTTTAAAAATATTTTTGACTTTTATGTTATGTACAAATAATGCAATATGACAAGGTGTTTGTTAAAGAAATCCCACAGTGCTTTCATCACAGAAACACGGCTTCAAGCAGCTGTAGATTTGAAAACATTAAGTTTAACATTGGTCCAAAATCACAAGTTTATTTTTATTTTTGGCTAAATTTTGACAAGGATTACAAAATAGTCAGGTGTGAGTGATAACTGAGTGACCAGACACAAACTGTAGTAAAGGTAAGTGAATTTATTTACAGGTGCGGTAGGTAATGGTCACCTGATCTGAAAAGAGGGGAAGAGTCCAGGTAAGTCCAAAAGTTTCAACAATGGCTTAGTGTTGTTTACAGAGATAATTGTTTCTTTTTTTTCTAACAGATTTCTGTGATGGTTTGTGGGCCAGGAGAATTGTTATTCAACAGGTAAGTTTGTCTTCAGGCAGAGTGGCTTGGTGCGAGGTGACCTTTTAGTGAAACAGTTTTGGTTCCTTGGTGCAGATCCCTTTGTGGTGCAAAAAACCTCCTGGAGCAGTCTGAGCGTGGTGGTAACACCTTGGAGGAGACATGTTCAAAGATAAGGTAAGTAATCTCAAAAAAATGCTTAGAAGGCATAACACTTAGAAGGCTTCAGAACACTATCAAACAGTGTGATGCATCAGCAAAGGTCAGAGTGCAGAATGACATTTTTAAAACCCAGGGGCTCATCAGGAGGATTGTCCACAGGTGAGGTGATTAGCAGCAGGATCCAGCCAGGAAACAGAGCACAGAAGTAGTAGTTTAGTAGTTTCACTTTATTCATTTAATTTGTAACACAAATTAACAAAGTACAAAAAACATGCAATCAAAATAAAATCAAATAAAATGAAAGGCAGCAGAAGAAGTATAAATCTTATAATATCTGCCCCTTTTTTATATCCAAAATATGTTCAAAAGAAAAGTAAATTACAACAAAAATCAAAACAACTGAAAACACACAAAAAAACTAAAAACAAAATTTAAAACACGAACTCAAACAACAATTTGTATGAATTCACTAATGCTTCTCCATATTTCTTCAGAATACTAGTTTTTACCATTCTCTTCAATACATACAAGGATCTGGCATTTTTAACCTCATCTTCCAGACCAGGGGTGCCCAAACATTTTCCCTGAGAGGGCCAAAATGAAAATCTATCCAGGGCTGTGGGCCAAATGCAGTAATATAACACATGAAATATGAATACTTTTAAAGTAAAGTCCTTTATTTTTAGCGATTATGCTATGCAATGGCCCTCTTTTGTTTAAGTCTGTGCGCTTGGATAAAGTCTGCCATAGCAAAGGCTCATGGGGCATATCATAAATTGATAAGAGTTTTAGTGGCCTTATAAAGTGTGCAAATCTACACGTGGGGTTAAATCTGATCTAAATATTTATTGTTGTCATTTCATGTTTAATCCTAATAAATGAAAGCTAAAGTCAACAGCATGAATGAAAACTACCTTCACTACAGCCCTTTTATATAGTCATTTGACCAATGGAAATACTGTGTTTCTACATAGAATAACAGGTTACAACCTTTTAACTTTGGCAACTGTTGGTGGGCCGAATCAAATGGCTTGGCGGGCCAAATTTGGCCCGCGGGCCCCACTTTGGGCTCCTCTGTTCCAGACTGTTCCACAAAATTATTCCCTGGATTAAAGTGGATCGCTCCTTCAGGCTCGTATGGAACCAGGGTTTCACAAACATTTCGATTCCCTTAAAATAATAACAGCTCTCTTTTTTTAACAAAATTTACTTGAATGTTGGAAGGTAACACACCTTTATGAGCTCTGTACATTAACAGCAAAATATTATAATCGATCAAATCGTAGAGTTAATAATTTTATGTCATGAAACAATATATTCGAAGGATGGCTGTGATTTTTTCTAGTAATAATTCTTAGTGCTCTTTTCTGTAAAATAAAAATAGGATTTGTGATAGTTTTACAAGCTTTACTCCACACTTCAATACAGTAAATTAAATGTGGAACAATTATAGCGTTATACAACATAAATGGTGCTTTATCATTGAACAGTTCTCTTACTTTGTACAGGACTCCAATAGATTTGGCTAGATCAGGCAATTGTCCTTGGGGGAAGTTCTTTTGAAGTTAAAGAACACTTTTTCCAGTTTTACTCTGAAAGAGGTGATAATTGAATTAACAGGTGCCAAGGAGACTGATTCCTGTAGTTACAACAAAAGGGGGGAAAAACATGAAAGATCTGTTTTACAATTTAGGTGTGTTTTTWTCTTTACAGACACATTACAAATAACGTCTCTCTGGTTGAAGTGACCGAGACAAGAATGGGGAGGGCAAAGTCACAGAGGAGATACAGTCATTATCTCACTTTGAGAAGTGGCAGAAAGGTTGGTGAAGTTAACAGAGGCCAAAAGTTGTCTGTTGATTAAAAAGATTCACGTTTTTGCTACATTTACAACTTCCCACACTCTTCTGTGCTTCTCCAGAGTGTGTTGCCTCGCTGCTTGCAGTCTTTTCCTGGTGAATTATTTTTGGAATCTGGCAAAAAGCCACCGTCATCCTTGTTGTGATTGGGGTCTTCAATTACCGCCACCAGCTGGCAAAATTGTGTAGTGTCAATTTTCAGACTCTGGGACTGCCTAGGACCCACCCACTAGAGCTGTTACTGAGTTGTAATGGAAAACCACCCGAACTGTTCTGAAAAGAACTGACCCAAGTCAAACTGTGATGTAGATCAGTGGTTCCCAAACTTGTTATTTTCTGACCCACAAAATATCCATGGCAAAAACTTGTGACCCCAAATATTACTGGTCTGAGTACACGAACTCTGTTAATAACCTAAAAAACACAGGCTTTTTTTAACAATCTAAACAGCTTGTACACACATATAAATACTTATTTTTACTTATTTTGTGKTTTTGTAATAATTATAGAAAAATATTACAGCAGCAATTATTTTATTACCTTTTAAATTGATTCCTGGAGATTATCCAAGGTGCTTCATGACCCATAATTGGGTCCCAAGCCCAACTTTGGGAACCAAAGTGCAGTGG